>NC_090123.1:1880057-2176485 GCF_023973825.1 Plasmodium brasilianum
TTTTTGTAAATTCAAAAATAATATTTTAAATTTAATTATTTTTTTTTTTTAAAACTTTTTTTAATTATTTCCTGGGTATAATAATATGTTCTTGCGAAAAAAATAGTATAAATATTTATTTTAGTTATTACAATAATTTTTGTGAATATCATATTTCTATAGTTATCATACGCATGGATACAGAAAAATTTATACATAGGAAATAGAAATACTTGAGAATATTATATTTTTACTGTTGTGTTTTAAATAAAATACAATATATTTATATATTTACGTTGAATTATTATTCTTAACTTTTAAAATATATCCTGATATTATGTATATGTATAAGAATAAATGAAAAAGAATACTTTTCTAGTGAATATAACAATATAAAAATTAATAAATTATATATTTTAGTAAATTTAATGTTGTTCTTTTTTATTTGTCATATACATATAATTCTCTCTATATATTATACTTATTTGTAAATATTTTTCATTCATATTCATTTATATTAATGTTATTATATGTAATATTCTTGTAGGAACATTAATTTTATTTTTTTTTAAAAATATTTATAATTTTTTTAAATATATATATTTTATTAATAAAAAAGGAAGAAATTAAGTATATTAATTTTAAACTCTTCATTTATAAAATATGATATAAATTAATGCTTACTAAAAAATTAAAAATTTTAAGTGTGCCAGTAAAATAAAAATAAATATGCTTTTATTTAGTGTCAAATTATATATTTTTTTAAATATTAGAGCAGTATCTGATAAATTTTATCTTTTTAATTTATAATAGATAATGTATATTTCATGTTTTATAATTTATACAACACGAAGCTATGTACAAATTATTTCCTTTTTCATTTATTATTTACTTGAATTATATTATTATAATGTTTAATATTATTTAATATTAATATTTTTTCAAAATATAATATTTTTAGTATTAGATTTATTAATATGACTTCATAATTTATATAAGTAATGATTCTCTCTAAGTATTTATAACAAAGTGTTTTCTATAATCTATACTGTAAATAAACGCATTTTTTTTTTTAAATATTAAAGAAAAATATATTTTTTTAATTTTATTTTTAAAGGAATAATGGAAGAATTATTGAATTTCTAAATTATATTGCATAATTAAATTACAGATTTTGAACAATTTTTAATGAATGCGAACTGAGTTATTTTAACGAATGTTTGTATTTTAAAAACAGTATTAAAAATTCGTTAAAAAAATTTTGAAGTTATTTTTGTTTATATTGTAAAGAGAATAATAGTTATAAATATTTTAATTATACATTTATATGAAAAAAAAAAGATAAGAAAGTAAAATATAAAAAATAAATATTCTATCCTTTATAAGTAAAAGTATGTTATATAATTGTTTCTTTTTTCATCATTGAGTATATTTTAATATTAAAAATCTATGTCATGGAAGAAAAATGCAAGTTACACTTCTATATTAAAATATGTACTTTGTTTCTCTTAACTTGGACATGTTATTTTTACAATAATATGGTACGCTAATATTATTTATAAGGATATATGAATTACACGTATTTTTTTTGGTATCTTTTTATTAATAATTTTTGGTAGAATAAAATTACTTATACTTTTATATCATGGATATTTGCTTTTTTAGAGGATCTATAATGAATGTTTGAATGAGAAAAACTATAATGATATAAAATTGGTTACAAGAACTTATCGTTTACTAGCAAAGCATAAACAGGGAAGGCGTTCAAATATTGTATCGATAAAAGTGAAGAAACCAAATAATAGAGAATACGAAAAAGAAGGCATGTATAATAATGAAAAAGTATATAAAGGAAAAAATAAACCACTAAATGAACGTTCATTAAATATTGCAGTAGAATATGGACAATCTAGGAAAAACAGGTCTTATTTGTGCAACAGAGAGAATTCATGTTCTGGAAAAAGAATTTTGGATAGCATGTACTATAAAAATTAAGTCAAGTATTCTGCAAATTCTGATTTAAAATTTTTAAAAGACAGTATAAAAGGAAAAGGATCTACGCTTTGTTCTTTATTGAGTTTTCATGGACTAATTGGAATAATATTAATTATTTTAGAAGAAACAAAGTCTTTGGAAAATATTACTTATAATATATATGATAAAATTGGTTTAAATTCAACAGCACTGGGATTCGGTATATTAACATTCATAGTTATACTAGCGATTATTTATCTCATCAAAATAATTATAAAATTTGTACAGATAATAAATAAAAAACGTGAAATACTTAATACGGCATATCCTCCTTTTCATAAAGACTTTTATAACAGTTATGGTGTATAATTCCTTAAGTTATTAAAGGACATAACATATATAGAATTGGTTATATTTCGTAAGTTCAACTGAATGTGTCTGTTCTTTTTAATTCGAAAAAGTATAATTATGAATATAAAATTTTTTTGTTATATTAAATGATTTAACATTTTTCGTTTTATGTTATAATGTCAACCTAAAAATATATTTCATATGCAAATTTCCGTATTTAAAGAAATTTTTTTGAAAAAAATATATATATGTAACTTAATATATTAAATTATAATTTATATAATTTTAGTGATATTATTTGTTAATTAATGTTACTTCAATTAATAGTCTTAATTTTTTATCTTTTTCTTGTTTTAAATATATATTTTATAAGTGATTTAAAAAAATGAATTATTCGTTTAAAATTAAAAATAGATATATCCTGTTTATTACATAATGAAACGAAATAAAAACAGTTCTTTTATATATATATATACATTTTTTAATTATGGAAGAAAACATAGTATTTATTCTTCAAAAAAAAAAAACTTTATAGCAAATACATTATATCACATATATTATTTTAATTCGTTTTAATATATATTTTAATATTTTTTTTTTTGCATTGTATAAATGTAAATATATAATAAGATATTATCCCTCCAAAATAGAATTATGAGTTTAGGGATAATTGTTAATATTTTGATTTTAGTATTGTTTATATTCTACCTTATTTTATTAGCTTATGCATTCTATAAAATATACAGTTAATTCTTTGTTAATAACAAAAATATAAACTTCAAAAATTTAGATAATTGTAATATATTAGTTTTTATATTCTTAAAAAAAAAAGTTTTATGATATAGAATTTGTATTTTAAAAATATTTTTTCAATATGTAAAATAATTTGTAAAATAATTTTTTTAATTTAAATATTATTTGTTTAATATGTAAATAGAAGAAAATTTTTATTAATAAAATTATTTTTTTTATAAAAAATAAATTATCAATATATTGAATTTGTAGGTAAACTAAGCAAATAGTTTATATAGATCAATTCTGTTGAAAATGTTTTAAGTTGATATTACATAAATTAATTAGGAATGAAATGTTAGCTTAATATTTTTATTTTTTTTGTTATTTACCTTTAAAAGCATAAAATGTAAATATATATATATTATATGGTCAAATTAAAATTAATGATTAAAAAATTATAAAAAACAAAATAGTATTTTTATATTTAATAGAAACTTGAACCAAATGATGAACTGTTTCTTCTATATTAAATTTACTACTTTAAAAAAATCGTTATGAAAAATAAAATTGAGTACCTCCTTATTGTAAAAATATTTTTATTTATTCTTTTAATATATACATGTTAATGTTTCAAAAATATCATATAATTTCAAGAATAAATATTTTTTGTTTTATTATTTAGTATGTGATATTAAGTATGATCTAATAATTTCCCTATCTAAATTAATAGCAAATATGTCGATATATGGTAAGAAACAAGATAATATATAGTTATATAGAATAATTAAAATTAATATCTGTTCTGAAATTTCTAATTTGATTATTACAACTGCATCTGAAATTTTTACGTGAAGCAAGAAAAGATCCTGACTTTTTAAAATATAATATGTATAATAATGTATATGTAACTAGTTCTAAGGAGATCATAACTGTGGAGTTCTATTAGGGACCTGAATAAAAGAATAATTCCTTTCAATTTGTCTGTTACTTTAGGCATTATTATGTTACTTTCTATTATATTTATAAAAATAAGTATCATATTTTTTCCTTTGTATACAGTAAATAATAGTGAAATATAAAAGTATATATGGAATTTGTCACTTATATAATTTACTTTAGCGGAAATTTTATAATTATAAAATAAATTTATATATGTTTTTTATTTATCATATATAGATTTGCTTACTACTTCGGATGTAATATGTATAAAAGGGTATTTAAAGAGAGAAGGTAAATTAATTATAGTGCTTGAATGTATTTATGAATTATTACCTAACGGCTAAAAGTTTCACTATTAAAATTAAAAATTAAGCCTAATTCGTGTGTCTTAACTTTATGTTTAAATAACCTTGTTACAGTGTTGCATAGAATATATACCAGATAAAAACAACAATTCTATACTTTTTGTATATTACGTTAAATTTTTAATTATATTTAATTGAAAGAAGATAAATGATAATAAAACGTTAATGTTATATAAAATATATATATATTCATTTTATTTTCTGAATAGTGTTTTTGTTTTTAGAATTTTCTTCTTTTATTTTGCAAAATAATATTACTATTTTTTTTTTTTAAGCATTTGTTTCTTTTCTTCTTTTTTAATACTTATTTAATAAACTTATCTATATATTATTATATAAGAAAATGATTATTTATTTCACAATCTTGTGATATATATTTATGTTTTAATGTTATGTACTTTTCAATCTAATGATAATTTCATATATAAGCGTATTTTCCTGCTACTGACGCTTACAGTAGTATTACATTTATGTTAACCTTTTTTTTTTTTTTTTTTATAAATTTTATGCACATGTATACATTACTTATTTTTTATTTTATCTTATTTATTAATAAATATCCACTTATAAGTAACTTTTACACCACTGAGTATTAAATTTTCTATTAAAAATAATATAAACTGTAACATTTTTTATCAAGGATCTCCTTGAATTTGATACCCTATACGATGAAAACTTCCTTTATGATTTTTGCCTACTACTTTATTTATATTTTGTAAGGATTCTCTTATTTTTGCAGGTTCGTTAAATTCATCTATTTTTTTTTCGTACGTAAGAGATTATTAAACCATGATTTCATTGTTGTAATCAATATGAAAAAAAACATGTATATACACATAAATATATAATTGTTTTATTTTGGTAATATTCTGTGAAAATGAAAATTCTTATTGTGCTAGAATATTCACACTAAAAGGTATAATTTTTATTAATCTTATATGAAAAGAATAAAATGATAGGCGGTAGTAATGAGATAGCAGTGGTTAAGTTAACAGAAAATACATAATCTATTTTTGTAGGAGGTAATATTTGTGGTATACCAGGACAAGAAGTCACACTGCGCACTTTAATATCATATGCTTTCTTAAAATTGAATAACTCCTCACAAAAATGGCCTCTACATTTTTTTGACATTCTTTGTAATTTTGAATATATAATTTATAAATATTATATATATTTTTACAATAATTTCTGTTTAGTACATCGTCATGACTGTTTAATATGCTAAAATAATTATAATAATTATTTAGTTCTTTTAGATTATGTAAAATATCAGATAGAATATGTTCGAATTTTTTCTTATATATATTACCTAATTCGGATGAAAATTAATTGTATTTATTAAACTATCTATGATCCTTTTTATATTTTTCTTCTGAATTTATCCGGCAATTCAAGTATTTGCAATATTTGTATATATCAGAATTATGATAATTTCTTATTTGATATAAATATATACAAACATCTTGACTCAATTTGGTAAATTCAGATATCGTATGTTTATCACATCCCTTTCTAGGATTTTCCGTACTTCCCTTATACAGATTATCATGGATAACTTTCTCAAATTCCTTTATATTTACGATACAATTTAACACAGTTATCATAAAAATAAATGAAAAAAATAAAATAACAGTAATAATATATAAATTCTAAAAATCATACTTTCATGAATAAAAATATTTATTTCATTTATATAAAAAGGAATTTTTGAAATAGAATGATATATATAATTATTATAACGAAAAGATAAATTTTACGTTGATCTGTGAAGTGTTAGATTCCAATGAATTTAATTTATGTGAATTAAATAACCAAAATTAAAGGGTTATCATATTTTATATTTATATAAATGAAAGAAATATATAATATGTTTATTTATGTGGTGTATTCCTCTTTGTCATACATAAAATTTTAAGAAAAATTTTCCTAGTAATATATCCTATTTATTTTTTATTAATATTAAAATGAGGTTGCACAGTTAATACAGTATAAAATAAAAGTTTTTAATTCATGATTTAATAATAATAAACACAGAATTACTTTATTGTAATTAAAAAAGGGTCTGGAGTAAATATACATACTTATTATATTATTAATGAGGCTGATATAATTGTACTGGTATGTTATACAAAAAAATAAATTAATTTTAGTGCATTATTATATAAATTACCCACTATATTGTAATATTTATTTAGTAATCCTTTTTGAACTTCTAAAATATTGTAAATAGATATGTATTAAATATTTATAAGGTATAAATTTTTCTCTTTTATTTTGTTATTATTTTTTTTTTTTTAGTAGCTTTCATATTATTTGATTTAATATTTATAAGAAGTTTTAATAGTATATATATTGATTAAGAAACTGAACGTGGCGAATATTTCTAAAATTAAAATTTAATTAAAAGAAAGTACATTATCGGAAAGGAAGTGTCTATTTTGTAAATTAAAAATGTACCACTCAAAATTTTGTTTTAATTGTAAATGTAACATTCCATAAATAGATTATATCTTATAATTATAAAATAATCTATTAATTCCCTTCATTCCATTATATATGAAAGTTAAAGTTTTACTTTCTTTCTTAGAACTTTCAGCGTGGTATAATATGTATTTATATATTTAACATTTAAATATATGCAGGAAAATTAAATATTTTATTACTATAAACTGATTATAATTATATATAAAAAATAAAAAAAAAAATTTAATAATTATTCTAACTCCTTTAATAAAATTTATTTTTGAAATCCTTTGTACTTATAGCATAACAAAAACATAGATTAATATATCAATTAAAATTTAACATTACAATCTGTATAGCATACATCTTATTATTAATCTTGTTTATAATACGTGTTTTCATTTGAATATGTAATAAAATTTCGAAGATTAATATCATAATATTTCCCAATTCTATATATGTCACTGCTATTTTGTTCATCTGCATTATATGTTCTATGAGTTTTACCATAAAATAACATTTATTTCAGGGTACTTCGAGGATAGTAATAAATTATTTCTACATTTTTTTATATATTATATTTCTGTAAAATATTTTGGGCCTATAATATATATTTAGTATTGTATATAAATCATTGTTTATTTCATTTCAAATATATTAATATATATAACATTCAATTAAATATATTCTAAAAAGAATAATTAATGAAATAAAAAAAAAAATTTTATTATGACTACTTATATGAAGTGAACTGTTTTTTACTTCACGATAAGTGAAGTTAAATTAGTAATATAATTATTATAATTGTTAAGTGTTTTTTAATGTTATATTACAGTGAATATTCTTTGTTGCATATTTTATTACTTTTCATAATATTAGTTATAGGTTCTCTTCATATTATTGTATTAGGTTGTTTACAAAAATAATATATATTTTTATAAATGTGTTTTATTTAATTAAATAGAACTGTGAGGATTTAATTATATATTACCTTATTAATACAAATAATTGTAACCGAATAAACAACAGTAGATTTATGCGTACACTTTTATAATGATTATAATGAATTTATTTTATATTATCTTATTGTGCATAATGAAATTTTATTGTAAGATTTTGGTGTATGTAAACACATTTTTTAATGTATTATAAAAACTTTTGTAAATAACATGAATATCTGAGCATCAATTAATTATATACAATGTATTTTTTATTTTCTTATACTTATGTATATTTTATCAAAAATGTACTATCACTTTTTATATTATTGTATTTGTTCGCTAGTTTAAAATGTAATTTTATATTTATTTCTGTGAATTATTTTTTGTATAGTTTTTTAGTGTTTTCATTATCTTAGAAAAAATTATACTACTTTAGAAATGTTCTAAATGATGTTTCCTTTATAGTGAAATTTCAACTCTTTTAATATTCTATTGCATGTAATAATAAGCACTTTATTTATATTAACTATATATCTTTTTTTTATTTTTTAAATATAATATTACCCTTGTAATTAAAGAAATGATAAATGAATTAATGGGAAATAATTTATGAATAAACGATTAATATGTTAATTAAGAAAATTCATGATATGAAATGAAAACGCTTTCATTTTTTATTTTTCTTGAAGTATATTTAGACTTAATGTAAGATAGTTTTGCAGTGAAATATCAAGAAAGACATATTTTAAAAAAGTAATCTATATCTCTTCATAATTATATGTGTTTAAAATGTATCTTCTCTAACTTGACTAATACCACTGTATGAATTATTAAATATATAAATAAAAATAGAAAAAACACAAAACTTGTACATTTTATTTCTTATGCTTTATTATGACAGTAAAAACGAAAATATCATATATCCATGTATTAATAATAATAGTAATTAACATTACAATATGTTATAAAAGAAGCTGTTATTATGAATTACATATGTAGGAATTATTAAACTAGAATGGTGTTATTATCATGTATGTTTAATCTGAATAATTCCTTAGGGTGTTTAACTAAAGTAATATATTAACAAAAAAAGACAGAATAAAAATTAAGAAAAAATCAAGTAATATTTATAGTTATAAAAAATTATATTTAGTTAGTTTGTATCTTAGCTCTTTTAAGTATAAAAATATCTATTTTATTTTATATTATATAATAAATGAATATGTTTAAATGTTCATCTTCAGTATATCACTTAATGTTAGAAAAAAAAAATATGTGATGTATCATTTATTATATTCTTAAAGAAGTTGAATTTTTATTCATTATAATAAATGTATAATGATTAAATATGTATATCATATTAATCAGATAAAATATTAAACATGACTATCGACAATTATTCATTATACTTCAAATTAATGCGGTCATGTACATTTTTGAAATGAAAGCACGCATAATTTTCTTTCGTGCGTATTTTCAAAATAGAAAAAAGAATTTATAAATATATGCAATTATTTGTAACATATTTATTTTATTTATTAGGAAATCATATTTTATTGGTGAATTACATATAATCATGTGTGAAATAATTTCATAATAGATTTATTTTATATGTGTATTAATAGCTCTTCGATTTTTTTTTCCTCCTAAATAGTCTTATTATATCAATATATATGTGGTTAAAAGATATTAAATCAAAACTCACAATCATTAATATTAGAAATTTTTTTTTTTTTACTTCTTCGGTAATTTCTATAAAAATGTGTTCATATATTTTTTTCAAATTTTGCTCTCATTTTAACTTCAATAAATAATAATTTTATATTTCTATCAATGTAAGACAATTGAATTTTTATCATATGGAATGTAAATAATTATTATATGTACACCCTAACACAACTTATACGAAGAAGTTTCTTTTCTTTTATTTTAAGAATACTTTTAAATATCATTCGTAATGTTTCTTAAGCTTTATATATCGTGTAAATAATTCGAACAGTTATATTATTTTATATTTTTATATATTGCAACTGTTTCTTGAAATTACTTTTCTCCCTTATGTGATCTATTGATGCACATTCAAAAATAAATATATTTCATAGTTAAAATAATTCATTTTAAAAATAGTAATGGTAATTAAAGTTTATGTACGAATCTGTTGGGGATAAAGTTAATCTAATGTATTCTTGAAAATAGTAAGGAATAACTAAGCATATACCCTTAAATAATGAAAATATCTTTATGTTAAAGCAATATAATTGAACGAATGCCACATACACATCCCTAAAAACAGATTTAATAACTAGTATTTCGCAAAGGGGAATATATTTTTTTTTGCATTAGTGTTAATTACAGTGGTTAAAATTACTATTTTTTCTAAATATAAAATTCATTTTATTAGAGTTATTTTATTTTGATTTTACATATTTTTATTCTATTATATTTTATTATATGAATGAAATTAAAGAAAATCATATTCGCTATATTTAAGTAGCTATTAAGACATAAATATATAAATTCAACTTATATGATTTTTCCCTTTGATATAGGGTCTTAAACGATCTTTTGATAAATAATATATCAAATATAATTTCTTATATAAACATAAATATGTGATATATTAAAATGAATTTATTTTAATTTCCATTTATACTAGTTTTTATATCATGAAATAATTAAGGTGATATATGTTAGCACAAGTAATACATTATTCTGTTCCATGGAAAATAAATATTTTGAAGTATTTTGACAAATACTAATTGCGGAAGTAATCTATTAAATACGATAATTTTAATAAATTCCAGCAGTATATGTTAAGGAGTAATAAAAATACCAAAATAATGAATATATATGACAATTTAGTATTAAGAAAAAGCTACATTTTTATACATTTATATTTTTTCCTTTGTATTTAAATGCTTAAAAAATATATTTAAAATAAAAAAACATGATAAATTCTTCTAATAATTTAATTATCTTAATTTATATATTAATGTAGTATTTACAAATCCTTTCATTCCGTGATGAATATCGTACATGTTATAAAGTTAACAAGGAATAATTTTAATTATATAACACTGTTACTTCCATGCTACTTAATAAACAAATTTGTATATGGTGTACAATTTTGTTGTTATAAAATAAAAAAGTATTAACGCAAAAAAATAGAATAATTCAAACTGTACATAGTGATTGTTAATAGAAAATTGTTTGAAATTAATTTTAACTTGTGTAAATGGACATATATTAATACATAAAACTATGGATGATTACTGTGAAATTACAAAATTCCAATTTTATGGATCTATTGAATTTTAAAATACAAAAAATTAATAAAGTTATTTCATAAAATACTATACATTAGTTTTTATTTTATTTCTATTAATTTAATGTCAGAAAAGTCACTTTATTTCTGTAAGATAAATTATTAAAAAAAAATTTACATATGAACTATTCACTCTTGTGCTGAAATGTTCTGGATAATATTTGAGAATGGGAAGTGATCTTCTAAGTAAAAAGCACAGCAAACAAATTTTCATTGGTTAATTAAACTAAATATATATTCTCATGTTTATTTCATTTACAAAGTACCAATTAAAATATAAAGTATGGATGAATGAGTATTAAATTAATAAAAAATGGAATTTCCATAAAATAAAGATAGCCACTGTGTTTATTTTTATTTTGAATTCCATATATTAGTGTATTTTGTTCAATATTATGATAATAATATTATAAATAATTTTGCCGTTATGCATAAACGAACAAATGCGCACAAAATTAAATTTTTTTTTCTCTTTTTAATTTATTTTTTTTTAATTTATAGTTGTAATATTTATGATAATATGAAAAGGAAAAAAAAAAAGAATTTTATATTGTGTGTGCAAGAAATATTTCATTTAATATTATTTTTTTTTTTTTATTTATTTTATTTTTTATTTATCGTTTTTAACATTATTTATTTTTTATATTTATTTATTTATATATATATTTTTTTTTAATATATTTTTTATTATTTTACGAAAATCATAGTTATATACTGTAGTTTATATAATATATTTATTTAAAAGTGATACAAAATTCGTAACAATTCATAAGAATTGTTGATGCTTTTTCGATTGTATATAATAAATAAGTTATTTATTTAAAAAATAGCGTATAATATTAAAATTACGTTGTACAATATGTAAATTATTAACGTAATATAAAAAGAAATGTTGCAAGTATAAAGAGTAGCACATAACAAAAACAGATATTTAATTAATAATTATATTTAGGAAAAATAGTTTTTTAAATAGCAAATTATATTTTTATTCTTTTTTATTTAATATGCATAAATACACAAAATAAGAACTGCCGTATATATTATTAGAAAGAGGCGCTTACACATTTAAATTTTTAGTGCACATTATTTTATACTAGAATTAATAATTATCTGTTTAGTATAATAGAGAACACGTCCTTAAAGTATAAATTATCTTCAAAATAATTTGAAAATTTTTTTTTGATGATAAATATGTTTTATGTTCATTCTTTTTGTTACTCAGTTATAGTCTCATAATACTATATAAAGAACTCGTTTAATTTTTTTTTGCACAAAATATGAAATAAATTATAATTATCAAGATTATAGTAATAATAAATATGAGATAGGATATATGTATTCAATTTATATAGTTCAACCCTACATAATTACATATTTTCGTTCTTTATATAAGATGTTTAATGTAATACTCTACAGTTGTAGCGCAGATTTTTAAAAAATTTGATTACACATTTTATCGTATATCTGTTAAATTAATTATCATATTATAAAAATGATTATATTTTTTTTAATTCTACATTAATATATAACTTATTTTTATAGTTACTAGTTTTCAGAAAATACAATGAAAATTTTATTTTTCAATATACATAGTAATGGTGTTATATATATATATATATATTTTTAATGAATTGCACTTATTTATATATGTTATATGGATAGTTTTCTTATAATAAATATTATATGCCCTAACTATGTGCTAAACTTGTATAATAATAGTAATATTGGTTTTGTACTTAATATGAATGTAATTTTATATTTTCTTTATATTCTAATGACAATGTATAAGCTTCAATAAAATAATTATTTTTTAACCTTTTGTTTTTTGTTTTTTTAACTTATTAAACTTACTACTTAGCATCTTTTACATAAACTCTTTACAGTTCGGTTAGAATTATACTCATGTGTATACTATTACTCTTGTAATTATACCAATAAAATTTTTTATTCTAATATTTATTTTATTTGATATTTAAGGTACCATTTAATTAATTTGTCGAAGCCTCCATTTCATATGAACAAATATATCTATTAATAACAATGCATAAATTGTAATTTTGTACTGTACGATACGTCATACCGTATTGGAAGTTATTATAATAAGTCTGGTTTATATGCAATACCACTTATCGATATTAGCTTATTTTGTTCATCTATATATTTTTCCATGTGTTTACTTTTTTTCTTAATAAATACAACAGAAAAATCTAGATGAAGTATATCAATTTTTAAAAAGATTGAATATTTGTAAATAATATATTAATGCAAAACAGTAATATTATATAGCAGTAAATTAGAGGGATTGTAGAAGTATATTAACATTTCTAATTGGAATAATTTGTAGTGTTTGCAAAGTAAAAATTAGGAAACTCCTGTAATAAATGATAATATTATTGGAAATTCATAGATGAATTCATATCAGATAACATGAGTATTCCTTGTTCTGGTGTTTGACACTAATGAAAGAATATTTTATAGAAAATAGGATTAATTTATATTGACTATTCTCGTGTACACTATTTACAAATTTTTAAATTGTTACCTTTTTGCATTTAGTCATATGTATTTTATAAGTACCATAATCATTTTTAATGTATTGTATTTACGTAGAAATATTATTACCATTTTGTTTTATGCAATCATTTTTATAACTATTATATAATTAATTATATTTTTCATGATAGATAAGAAGATATTATGTAAAAATTGTATTATGGGAACTTTTTAGAAAAAGTAAAACATATAATTTATATGATGAATTAAAAAAAAGGAAATAAATTAAAACATTTTTTCTAAGGTGTAATAGCTTAGGCTTTTTTATGTAAATTGTACTGATTATATTAGATATATTCATTATAATTCATAATAATTCAATTTTTATATAACTATCTTATTTTTTTTTAGATTATGAAATGGTACATATAATGTAAACATAAATATAATATAAACTAAAATTTAATATTATTTTATATTTAATTTGTTTCATTATTATGCACTAATATTAATAATATTATGTATTAAATATAAATAAAATTTAATTCGAAATATATGTAAACGCTTTAAAGGTATATATATATGTATATATATATATATATATATATATATAATAATACAATTCCCCAATTTTATATATATGTTTTGCGGATAAAATTAAATTTTATACTAGAAAATTAAGCTATTTGCATACCAAATCATAATTTAGGGAAGAAATAATGTAGAAGAATATTGATTTATTTTTTAAAAGAAAAACTTAAAAAAATGTGTACAAACCATACATGTTGCCAAAATGAAAATTTTGTATTTATGAGAAATTTTTAGAAAGAGTTTTTTATGTAGTAAGAATATTTTTTATAATTTATTTAATAATTTATATGTATGGATTATGATAAATTATTAAATGTGTTAATTAATATACTGTATAGAAATATTAAATGGAGTAAAAAATAACGTGAATAAATTGTTTGAAATGTTAAAAGTAACTATATGATCTTTATTACAAATGCTGGGTTGTAAATGAAATCAACATAAATAAAAGTAAATAAATAATATTAATTTTTGTAGAATTTTTTTTTTTTTTTTAATTTGATTAAAATTTTTTCTAAAAGTATTCATTTTCTTAAATAATTTGTATAAATAAAAAAGGACGAATTTTAAAATGTATCACAAAAAATGGTATATAGAGAACTTAATCTTAAATTACAATTTAAAAAACCATGACATAAATATAACTCCTTTTTTTTTTTTTTTTTGCATTTAAAAAATATATTTCTTCGTACATTAGGCATTATCTTATAAATATGATTTTTTAAATATAGAACAATTCATAAAAAATATGGGTTATATAATGAACAAAAAATTTAAAAAAATATATTTTTTTCGCTTATTATTACAATTATAATATTGCCAAAATTACTATTTTTTAATAATAATAATCATTTGTTGCAAAACGTAATGTTTAATAAAAAATAATTATTAATGAGAAAACATGATTAAAATTTGCAATTATTTTTCTAACTTTATCGAATAATGTATTATTTACATTTTCTACATATTATATATTTTTTTTAATCTGAATAAATTCAACTGTTAAGGAATTATATATTTTGTTTTGTATTTTATTTTGAAAAGGATTTATAAAATAATTAATATTACATATGTAGTAAATAGATTAAATATTAATAGATGAATTCAAAATGCATTATTCTAGTTGTATGTTTTTTTTATAAAATTTATAAAGGTTAAAATTTAATAATATAAATTTAGAGTTCTTTTATATTTTTTAAGTTGTAAAATGCATTATAATTATATATATAATTAATTTTGTTACGAAAATGTAATAAAAAAAAAAAAAAAATTTAGTATCCTTTGTCATTAAAGGTATATTATATTATTATAAATTTGTTCATAACAAGAAATGAGTATGTTAAAAATCTACAATAAGAAAGAGAGAATTAGATTATTCTTTTTTATTAAGTTTTTTACGTTTATCCTTTTAAATGAATACGTCATTTTATGTAGTGGTGTGGTATGACAATGTTAATTAAAGATACTCTTATTATTCATTTTTTAGTATTTTTTTATTTTTATTCATACTTGTTGTTAGTATTATATTACTTATTTTTTTAAATAAAGAATATTTATTTATTTATTTCAGAGTAACTTATATAAAATTTTGGATAAAAAGCAGAATGATTATAGAAAATCAGGTACTATAATTTATGAAGCACTAGTAGTTCATAAAAACAAAAGGTGTTCAAGTATTGAATGGATGAAAGAAGGTGCACCAAATATGGCAGCATACGAAAAAGCAGATATATCTAATAATAAAAAGGGGACCAAAGGAAAAAATAAAAAACCATGTAAAAGTTCATTTATTAATAAAGGAGTATCTGAACAATCTGCAGAAGTTAAATCTCATGCATATACCGAAGGAAATACATATTTTGATAAAGGTATATTAAGGAATAAAAATTATGTAGAGAAAGTTAAGGAAAATGTAAGATTTGGTTTTAAGTTTTTAAGTAAATGTATAGGTAGAAAAGTAGGTATTTTTAATTTTATATTTATCTTACATTTAGCACTTGCAGTAACATTTATTATATCAACATGCTTGTATTGTAATGAAGCGGAACTAACGGATATACCATGGATAGTTACATTAGTTTTACGATTACTTCCTATATTATGGATTATATTTTTATTAGGGATTTTTTATATCTACAGGAAAACTGTAAAAAATGATAAGTGAAATGCATCATAGAAAACATCCCTCTTTAAGTATTATTTTACAAGAGTTTAAATCTAAAATTTCATAATTTATATACACAAATAACAAGGATATATCTGTAATTTCATAGATTTAATAGGTATATCTGTGGGTGACCGGTTTTTTCTATCCACAAGAGTACTAATGTATACTTTTAATTTTTTGTTAATTTGATTGTTACAGTGTTTTTCACACTTTATTTTTATATATTTTTTAAGTATAACATAAAAGTGAAATTCATATATATATATTTTTGTATATAATAAGAATTTTTTGAAAAATATATATATATATATTGAAATAAATATATAAAAGAACAATTTATATAATTTTATTGATATATGAGAGAATTTATATTTGTAGCTGTAAAAAATAGTCTTGCTAATATATTGTCTTTCTTATTAGTAAATTACTATTATCCGACTCAATTAAAAAAATGTATAATTTGTTTATTTTAACTAAATATATACGATTCCTGTTTTTCACGTGAAGAAAAGTAGTGAATGAATGTAAATGTATTGTTACATGTATATATATATATATATAAAACTATTGAATTACAAGCTCAATCTATCTTATTATTATACATTTTATTTTTTTACTTAAAAAATTAATTTATTTTAATATTTAAAAATAAGTATATAAAAAAAGAAAATTAATGATACTTAACTAGATAATATAAATAATTTCAAAGAATATATATGCCAATTAATTTTTATTTATTTTGCTTCGTTGTCTTATTATTATCATAAAATAATTTGTTTATTTTATAATAAAAATTTTAATGCAAGGCACAAAAAGGTAAAAAATATACATGATATTTTAAATAGTAGAAGACGAACGATCCACAACTGTTTTGTTTATTTTAATAAAATAATTCCGATAAATTTTGTTGTTAAATTATAAATATTATTATATATAGGAATAATTATACATTAGAGGTTATGGATAATACTAGGTTCCATTATACAGTTTACCTTAGTATATTACATTTGTTTTTTATTTAATTGTTTTTGAAGGAGACCCATAACTAACATTTGGGTATAATGGATATAATTAATATTTAGTAAATAAATTCTTTATTTTATTTATCTTTGTTCCACATATTACTCTGCATATATATTTAATTATACATTTTATGATAGGAGCTTTATTATTTTAACTTTCCTTCTTCGCCTTTAACTTTTTATTATTTAAATATATGTAAACGAAAATAGCATATGAAGGCGTTAAATAAGTTTTGAATATAGTAGATTAATTAAAAAATATAAATCTCCATTATGTTCTAGAGTAAAAATAAAAATTGCTTTACAAAAAAAAAAAAACATGGAGATAAATATTGAAATATCACTCATTTTTGTTATTAACTGAAGTGTAAAACTTTGAATTGATGTATTTTTTTAGATCTATTAGTAGTTAATTCATAAATGAAATTAAGTAATATATTTA
Source organism: Plasmodium brasilianum (assembly GCF_023973825.1). Classification (NCBI taxonomy): domain Eukaryota; phylum Apicomplexa; class Aconoidasida; order Haemosporida; family Plasmodiidae; genus Plasmodium; species Plasmodium brasilianum. The sequence continues at coordinate 1,897,848 of NC_090123.1, forward strand.
TAGTAAAGGTCATTGAAATATTGTTAATTAACGAAACAGTTGGGGAAAAAAGTATTAAATGAAAATATATATAGTGTAATATCAACCACATGTAAGCGAAATGCTGATATAAATAAAGTCATATACCCCAATATTATATAACACTAATAGTTAGAAGAAAAACTTTCCAATATCAGGAAACTTATGTTTAAAAGAAAAGATAATTAAAAATTATTTTATATATACAAGAATTCACAAAATATTAGGGAGTTTTAATAAATATATGAATTCATAAATATATGTATATACAATAAATACATAGAAATATAAATATATACAATAATGCAAATAATATATGATATATAAATATATTGAAAACCAAATTATATATTTTACCAAAAAATGAAAAATATATATGGATGCTATTTCGATTTTACTTAATATACTTAATTATTTTAGATCACCATATATAGTTTTAATAAATGTATCATTAAAATATAATTAAGGGGAAAATAAATACTAATAAATATGACGAACAAAATTATTTACTTGAGAATATAGAAATATTAGTGAAATAGAAAAATACATGTTTATATAATGAATATCATTGGAAATTCTTTTTAAGATATAATATTAATTATTAAGATTCACTGTTATATTGTCTATATAAATAATAATTTGTAATATTTGGAAACGTAAGAAATATTCAAATAATAGATACATTAAGTGTTAATGAATCAACATCTTACCAAGTATATTTATAATTGTACATATGATATATATATATAATGATGAAATAAAAAAATATTCTCACTTTTCTGAAAAGTCATAGAGTAATATATAATATATAGGACAATATATATAAATGTTTTTTTATTTACATTTAATTTATTATTTAATAGAAGAGTAATTGTTTAGAGAAATTAGTAACATATACTATTATATATACAATTAAAATAATATATTTCATTATATATTTTTTTTATAATTAACTAGGTATTATTTTTTTAACAAAGAGTAAAGGACACAAATAATTTAATTTAATTATTTATTATTCTTCTAAGAGTATATTTCAAAAAAAAAAAAATTTCCCATTTATATTAGTTTCACGAAATTTATAGTTTAATTAATATTTCTGAATGGTATTTATTTATAAATTATTAAAAATTAAATATTCTGTTCTATCATATATAAAATATTCATGAGAAAAAATTACTTCTTCAAATATGTTCCTAAATATTGTTATACATTATTATATATATAATATTTTCACATTTAGGAACTATAGTTTTTTATCTTTTAAGCTACTTTATTTAAAAATATTTTTTAAATTATCATAATTACTTAAGGTATTTTTTAATTAAATTTGCTTTTACATTTATATTTATATTTAATTATTAATATACTTATTCGAATTAAATATTTTCATTATTTACAAAAGGACAAAAAGATAAGGAAAAATAGATTAATTCTTAGTATAAATAATTGTCATGCATTAATAATACATAAAATATATTTATTTAAGTTTTATAATAACAATAAGGTTATATTTATAATATTTCGATAAAAAAATATAAAACAGATATTTTAAATTTTCCTTTTTAAAATACATAAATTTTGTACATAAATCAATTATAGAATATAACTTTAAAAGATAATGTATATATGATCCACATATTCTAGGTGTATTTCACATGTTTATTTATAATATGTGCTAAAAAAAAAATTTGTCATTTTTTTATTTTTTTATTAATTTTATAATTTCTGCTATATATCATACAATAATTTAAATTTTTTAATTATAAAATAATATTTAAATAAATAGTAAGTACAAAAATCTGCGTTTATTGGTCGGAAATACAGAAACAAAATTTAATAGATATATTTATAATATATATTTTAATGTTCTTAATGTGTTTAACGAGCATATATTTATTTTTTTTATGTTAAATATTAAATGAAATCATTAAACAAAAATGAAATGTAATTTTATTTTGTTTTATTTATAAAAGGTATAAATAAAATGAATATATAATTGTTCTATCAGGGAATCAATATATATATTATTTATTTATTAATAAAAGTATCTATACGAAAACTTCTCTTAATTAATGTTATATATTTTTATAAATAACGTTGCTGAATTTATTAATTAAAATATTTTAAAAATTATCTTTTCTTTTTTGCTATCAATATTTGTATTTTAATAATGAAATTTAATACTTTTTTAAGAAGAATAAAAAAAAATTTATAATCAACTTGAGAATGTCCTTTCATTAGTGACTTGAGTGAATACAGTTAATTTGTACCAATATAAATATATTATAAAATAAAATAAAATAATTTCAACATGAACGGAAGTGTGAAATTTTTTATTTTAGTTAAAAAGCCAAAGTTTAAACTTTATATATGGGCGTGTTATATTTCTATAGCGTGGTATAAAAATAACGCATCAGAAAATTTGTTTTATATCATGTGATGATTCGTGTTATTTATACATACAATAACGATATGTAAGTAATTAAAAAAATATATCACATTGCAAATAATTAAAATATTTTATTTGTGGTATGTTTTTGATAGGTATTTAGATAATATGAACGATGCGCTTAGAACTTTAGATTCAGGAACTAATATTTTACTATCATATCTTGAGAATGAAACAAAAAATATACATTTTCAAAAATTTTTCCTAAAAATAAAGATGATTATCCAAAAAATGAAGGAGATATTTATGACTAAGAATATGTTAGTAAATGTAAATTTGATGACAAAAATAATTCAAGAGATGCAGGTAAAGGACTATTTAAAAAAGGAACATCTCTTATATGTAAACCTTTTACAACAGTATATAATTTGTTTGAAAAACTCATATATATGAGATTTGGTCATGTATATAAATATTGGAAATGTACAGATCCTAATCAGAGAAAAAGTTCAGGACGTTCAGCTTATATTAGCGTAGCTTTGTTATTTTCTCTACCAGTAATACTTTTTTTAATATTATTTCCATTACTTATTTTATCTGTTTATTATCAGCATATTAGCCATATTGATGATTTTTTAGAAGAGGCATTAAAAGTTTGGGTATCCTTGGGAGGATTGGGGATTGCATAATGGTTAGTTATTTTAAGTATTTCAGTGTATATTTATGTACTGGTAACAATTTTGAAATATTCAATTGATGTAGGGGGAAATATGTTTTAAGTATATTTATAAAGTATAAATTTCCTTCAGATAAAATGTTTTCTTGTAACCAATAAATATCTATCTTATGATTAATGGTATTCCTTTTTCAAAATTATTCTCTATTGTATGAGTATACATTTTATTATATTTCATAGATAATATAGTTATATGTGGTAATGGTCAAAAGTAAATAAGATATATACTAAATAATATAACAGATCACATATTTCTACATTTATTTATTATTATATTATATTTTTATGAGGTAATATATTATTCTCACTTGTTATACTTATATATATATATATATTATTTGTTTCATAGTAATGTTTAATGTATAATGATCAACGTTCTTAAGGAAATATGAACTACATTCGAAAAAATTGTTTGCACATATGTTTTTTTGAAATTTTTTCTTATAAAACGTATGTGTACATTTAATTTGATGTGTTAAATTTCACTTAGTGCAACGTCAATAATATAATGAGGCATTTATATTTTTAACAATTAAAAAAATTTTTAGTTTATTTATGGTTGCAAATGATTAATTGAAGAATTTTTGAAAGAAATTTATTATATATAAATTTAAATTTAAACATATATTATTCTTCTTTATTTTGCAAAACTAAATTGACATTTTTATTTTTGGTTAATATGTACGTTTTATGAAAATGTAAACTTAACAAATATTCATTAAGACAAATTATTATGATATATTTATATTTCAAAATGTATGATATATAAAATTATTTTTAATAGATTTTTATATAATTTTTATTGTTAAATATGAAATTATCAATACATACTAATATTATTTTGTTTTTATGTATGAATTATTAATAGGATATCAATTTATAATTACATGGAGCTTTATAATTAAATGAAAGACTTACAGTACATGTATCATTTTATTTGTAGCTTATGTAATTTTTAGATAAAAATTTGTTTTTTAGGTATTACTTAGATATTTATAATAAATGAAAATTCTTAATAGTAGTTATACTCTTTTATTTTTGACTATATTATGCGAAAACTTATATGAACGAATATTAATGTGACATTTGAGCGTATCATAGAATGTTCACTCATTTTATTCTTTCTTAAATAACAAGTAATATATAAAATTTATTAATATATTTATAATGAAATTTAATTAAACATTATACAATATGTAAACAAATTTTTATGTAATTATACTTTTTCAATAACATGAATATATATATAGATAATCGTTTATGTTTTTGTGGTACTTGGCATTTTTGCTAGATATATTTGTTCAAAGCACCATATTAGAATATTAAATATATAGAAAAATATAAGATGTTTAGATTAATGCTTAAGAATTTTATTGAATACTAGTAACAATCTTTTTTAATAGTATAATGTTATGTAAACAAATATAAGTTATATATGCATGTTAACACAAATTTAATTATACAATAACTAATGCTATATACCTCAATATATTTTAATTAAAGTATTAAGCAGTATTTTGAGGAAGGGAATTAATTATGTATGAATAATGTATGTGCTTTTTAATTAAATTTATATACGAGTTTTGCATATGATTTTAATTTTCTTAAAAATGCTATACTGTAAATTAAAATTGAGCTAAAAAATTAAGATTAAGTTTTTTTTTATTATTATAAAATTCGAATATTTTAAAATGTGTTACTTATCACATGAAACACCATACGCGTTTCCAATTTTTTGGAAAAACATAGTACGAAATAGAAAAACTAAGGTAAATATATGGATAAAGTTAATTAAAAAAGTTCATTACCTTGTTAAAAAAAATTTTAATATATTAATACCTTTTTTTTTTTTTTCATAAAGTTAAAATTTATAATATTTTGCGTAATTATATTCATTTCCGTAAAAAGTAAATGTATGAGTATATATGAATTTTAGTTTATGTTTCCTAATACTCATAAGAATTTTCAGATAAACTAGTATAATCTAAATTTTTATTAATAAAATATGTAATAGATTATTAATTTTGAGTAATAAAATATATGGAGTATAAATTATGTGGTACCTGCATTAATTATAATATTAATGTAATAACTTAATTGTTGGCTTAATATTGTCCTATAAGAATTATTTGAATATCTATGGAAAAATAAAATGGGAACAAAAATTATATTTATTTTTTTTCTTGAGAGAGATAAAAAAAAAGCATTACTGAACCAGGATTATTATAACTTTACGCATTTTATACATGATTTAATCTCCTTTTTAAATACATTTTTTCTAAATATATATGTACAATTAAAAAGAATAATAATTTTAGAATTTTAAAACATGTCATTTACGAATAACAATATAAATTAATCTTAGTTAAAAATAATATTCAAAATATTATTGTACAACCATAAAAAAAAAGTCATTTTTCTTTGAAAAAAATATATTTTTATAAATTTGATAATATATAATATATTTGAATTTTTAAATATATTTTAGACCATAATAAAAAGCATGTGTTATAATTAGTAAAATATGAAAAATTTCACGAAATATATATATTTTTAATTTATTAATAATTTTGTTTCATTGTTGTAATAACTAATATTTGTCATCAATAATAGCTATATTTTCTTAAATATAATATTTATAAAATTGATATAATTAGTAGGATAACTTAAATGTAGCAATTATTCTAGAAATACCTAGAATAATAGCATATATCTATATTTTATATGTTATATATTGTAAATTTATTCAAATTTTCCAAATAAAAAATTTGTTTAATTATTCTAATATATAATTTAATTATATCTTGTTAATATGTATGAATGAATTTAAATTGTGTCATTTTACGTAAAGTTAATTTTTTATAAATAATACTAATTAAAAAATTTCTGTAGCATCCTTTTTCAAATATTTTTTTTTTGGACTATGAAGTAAAATATGATATTTATCTTATTTTTTTTAGGAAAAAATATTAATAAAAATAAAAAAGGTATTTTTTTTATTGCTGGATGTGTATAACTGGATGTTAATTTTTTCTTTATTGTATATATTACAATATAGGATATCTATAAAATGGAACAAAATAACAAGTTTATATTTTTTATCAAAATTTATATGTTTATGTTTTTATATTGTATATGTCATTTTTACTATGACAAGGTATGATAATATACTTTGAAGGCATTTGTATTAGCCATATTTTTATTGTTTATATTTATCAATTATTTTTTTTTAGAATGAGAATATTTAACTATTTATATAAGAAAAATTTATATTTTTTTTTTTTTAGGGTAGGTTTATCAAATTTTTGAGAACAAAGTATGGTTTTGATGGAAAATTAGATACACGAGTTTATCGATTATTAGGAATTTATATAGAAGATATTTATCCATATGTTGGAGATTTAGAATTAAATATACCATATATTACAAAAAGAAAGAGCGAAAAATTACTTACCACTGATAATGAAAAATGGGAAAAAGAAAAAAAAGAAAAATTATATAAAAGCTTATTATATAAAGAAAAATTGATAAAGAAACTTATGAAAAATAAATTTACCATGTTACATAAATCATATTCATATTACGAAAAAAAAGTACTGAATGGACTTAATGATAAAGCCTTTTTTAAAAAAATGATGTTAATTAATGATAAGGATTACAAAAAATTAAAGCGTAAAAAGTACGCATTACGGCTTTTTTTCCTTTTATTTTTATTCTTGTTAGTATTAATGATACCTATATTAGATTTATCATTAAGTACTTCTAGCAATTCATTTTATTTATTGACGTTATTATGTAAGGTATTAGGCTATAGCTCATCCTCTGGTTCGATTACTGCTTTAGATGGCACTGATGGCGCGACGTCCTCTTTATTGAGCTCTTTTTGTTCAAATAGTTCAACTATACCATTAAAAGTATCTAGTATTCTAATGTATTGTGTACCTATCTTAATAATGGGTATTATGCTTATACTAGGAATTTATTTTTATTATAAAAATGTTATAAAATACAAAAAAATTAAGTCCTTGGAAGCGTTCAACGAATGGTAAAGAAAAAGTTTAATTCTGTAAAGTAAACTTTAATATTATGTACTACCTGTAATATCTTTAATTACTTATTAAATATAAGAAATATTATTTAGATTGTATTTATGACCATATATATGAGTAGCCATATTTATAAGTAAATATTAAAAATACATGTTTTCATTTTTTTTGTGAATTGAATGTTTGAAATTGTTTTAATATGTATTTTAATATATTCCTTTATTTAGTTAAATATTATTGCTCAATATATATATTTTTGTATATATAAAAATTTCATTGAAAAATATATATTTGAAGGTTAATATTAATATTTAACAGCACAGTTAATGTTATATTAATGAATTCATTTGTGAATTTACATTTTAAATATAAATAATTGTGCTTTATATTTTTTTTAATTTTCTAATATATAGTTATTAATTTTTCAGGTTTTTAAGAAAACTACTTATTATTTTTAAATTATGAATTTACGTGCCATGTTTTTTACATAATGAAAGAAAATGATTATATTATTGTATTGATATATATTTTTTTTTTTTTTTTGAACTTTAAAATGGTATTTTAAGTTTCATTTTTTTTCTTTGTTCTTAATATTTTAATTCGATGAAACATTATTATTTCTTTAAAAGAAAAATAACGTAAAATTTTATTTAGGATTTTTACAGTAATATTTTTTGAATACAATAATTTTACTATTGTCATTATCTAATCTACATCGCTTATATAGCAGATATAATTGAATAGATAATTTTTGTTGTTATAAGTATTATTAAAACGAAGAATATTTATTTATTTGTACTTACTGTTTGATCTGCTTATGTAAAATTATTTTTTTAATCATATATGTTTGAAAGAGGTGAAGCAAAATCTACTACATTAACTCGAATTCTCAGGATAAAGGTTAATTATATATTTTGGTAAATCATGCGGTTACAGTTCCTTATTTATAATTTACATATGATAAACTGCATATTAAGCTCATAATTAAATATATATTATTTGGAATATTTTTAAATTATGGTAATTATAAGAAGAATTCATCTATTAATTTTAATGTATTCTTTTTTTTATTTTTCTAATTTATTAAAATTGCTTCAGATATATACATGTAGATAAAGAATGAAAACACTGAAGTGGTTATCTTAAAAAATTTCCATTTAGAAATAATGATATAAATTAAATTTATTAAGGAATTAAATATTACAAAGCATGATGTAAAAATAAAAAATAAGTATTTATTTACTTTTTAAATATATATATTTTTTCATTGAATTAATAGAACGTTATAAATTGAACTTTATAAATAAAATGTAAAAGATAACCTAATTAATGTACTTGTTCGTATGACAACTAAAAGGTGTGTTATATATCATAAAAGGAAAAAAGTTGCACAAGTTATTGGCTATTTCATTAATTATTACAATTGCTGTATAGATATCATGATTAATATTTTATAAAATAGATAAAATGTTTTTTCAAAGAGAAATAATTTAGAAATTAAAATTAATCATAGGAAAACATCGATAAAATTAGAAATTGTTATCATAATATATAAGACCTTGCAAAAGATCTATATTCTATACATTTTACGCCGTAAATTAAATAAGTTTTTCGAAGCATTATTATATCATATATGTTTTTTTTACGTTGAAAATTTTCTATAAAAGAAAATTGTAATTACTCGAGTATATTAAATAATTTATACGTTTTGAATAATTATATATGAATTAAAATTATAGTGATTTATTTAAAGTGATTTTTTTATTCATAACGTAAATATTAAAAATTTATGATATATTTTTAAAGGAATTTTATTTTTGTGCTTATTGTGAAATGCATTGTAGGTATACATATATTATTATATATCTTTGAAGAATTAGAAAACAAAAATTTTAAAAATATATGCAGCACGATTTTTCATTGAACGTAAAATACATTATTATAAATATAATTATTTCTGTATAAATTACAACTTTAGAAGCTTACATGATGGAACAAAAAATTATGTTTTTATTTATTAAAATTTCAACTTTTATGCTTTTGCCTTGGATGTGTCACTTTTACAATTACATGGTATGATAATATTATTTAAAGGTATTTGTATTATTTATATTTGAAATATTTATTTTTATTAGTATTTTTTTTAGGATGAGAATATTTTCCCATTCGAATAAGAAATATTTACATTTTTCCTTTTTTTCAGAGCCATTTTAATAAAAATTCGAATAAAAAATACGATATTCATCGAAAATTAATTACAAGAAATTATCGGTTATTAACAGAATATGATCAGGATAAGAATTCATGTGTTGCATATATAAAAGAAGAAATGCCAAACAATAAAATGAAAAAGAAAAAATATATATCTAATAATAATAAAGGAACAAATGGAAAACACAAACATTCATGTAGATGCTCGTTATATAATGAGGAATACGGTAAAAATGTTGAGAAAAATAATATTGGTGTACCTAAAACAAAAAAATATTTTGATTTTGAAAAAAAAATATTTAAAGAACTAGAATATGAAAATTACCTTAAAAACATCAAGACAATTGAACATAAGGAATATAAAAAAATGGCACATAAAAAACGCAGAATACTAATTGCTTTATTTTTGTTATTTATCTTGGTGTTGATATTACCCATATTAGATCTTTCATTGGAGAAATTTAGAGGGGGTGGTTTGTTGGGTTTATTAAACTTAGTATACCCAAAGACATCTACAGGAGGTGCTGTTAGCACTGATTTAGAAGGGGTTTTGGCTACATCATTAAGCGCGGATGGATGGAATTCAATAAAAATAATGTTTATATCACCCATATTGATTTATTGCATACCTTTCCTTATATTTGTTGTCATATTTATATTAGGGATGGTTTATTACTATAAAAAAGTTATAAAATATGAAAATGCGAAGTTCAGAAAATGATTAAATAAGAAGTAATATGTTCATTCCTATAAAAATAAAATTAACATATAGAGTTATATATTTAGTGATATACTTAACAACCATAACAATAACAGTGTATATTTTATAAATACACCTAAATATATCGATTTTTATATGAGGAGATAGTGACCAAGTATTTTCTTAGTTATATTTTAAATTTAAAATTTTAACCCTTTGAACATTTTTCAATTTGTATATTAAAGAATAGTTTCATTATAGCTAAATATTATTGCTACATACCTACACACATACACACATTTGTGTATTAAAATATATTTTATGAGTAAAATATATATATGCGTTAAAATTAATATAGAATGGAATAATTCATATAATTTATATTGGGGTGTGTTATTTTCTACTTGTCTAAAGTTTTTTACTTACTGTTTTTTACCTGTATTTCCTGTAAAATTATTATATGTTTAGGTTATTTAAGAAAATATATTATTATTGTTATGTTAATAGTAAATGGGTCTTTTTTTGCATTATAAGTATGGATATGAATGATATTTATTGTAGTGGTACATATATATTTTTTTTTTTTCATAGAAAAAGAACCTTAATATTTATTCTATAAAATATGTTTTATGTGAAATATTTATAATAGGTACTAATTGTAAAGGTCTTATTAACAGACTTATTTTTTTATGTAGTGTTTATGTGAAATTATAAATATATAATGAAATGATATACTTACTTATTTATGGATTACCTATAACTGCTTACATAATTGTGGATTCCAAATTATTTTAAACAAGTGAATTTTTTAAGTTAACTTATGTATTACTTTTGTACCTAATTTTTGTTTTTACTGAATGTTTAACAAATTAATGAATATGTATTATAATGAAAATTTATGTTTAAATAACCTATATAATTTTTTTTTTTTTTTTTATCTTTAATGAGTTAAATTATTAGATAATAATTAAGAAATTTATAATAGATAATATGTTGGATTTTTTTCTAAATATTATCTATTTGGGATTAAATAATGGAAAGTTTATATATCACTTCTTAATATGATATGTGTTCTTAATTTCGTGTTTTTATAATGATTGCAATAAATATAGTGAACAATTTAATTTATATGCTTTGACAAAAATTTTGAATTTAAAACAGTAAAATATTTATTTTATTAATAATATATATTACTTTTTTGTTTTTTTATATTAGTTTTTATAATTTTTTTAATATGTCTTTTGGTTGTATTACCTTATAAACATATTATAATAATTGTTGGGCACTTTACTATCTGCTAAACAGAGATATTAGCTAATGCGAATTACAAGAATTATCTTAGTGTTATTATGAATTCAACTGTTTTTAATATTTATTTTTTTATTAATTTTTATATACTAAATTTTTATATTTTCCAATAATATATATTCAATAAATTAGCTAAATAATAACTATCTTGTGATGTTTTCCTTAGGTTGCTTTTAATTTTGTTCGTTTGATAATGCACTGAATGAGAAACTTGATATAATAATATATAAATATATTTTAATTGTAACTAGTATTTGGATAAATATTTAATGAAATATTTATGTATGTCTATTATTGGCTACATATTCTTTGTATAGTTCTGAAATGATAAATAAGATATATTAAGGATATTTTAGAAAATGAAAAATTAATCAATTTTATGTTTTATGTTTATATATAATTTATCTGTGTGGATTATTTTATTTCCATGAAGCTAATAATTATAATATAGATGTTTTATTATTCTGATTAAATTGAGTAAAAATATATGTTATACATCTAATGAAGAACTCAAAATCGTACAATATATAACAAAATAAGATAGAAAAAATATTTTTTGATTTAGAATTGTAATAACTACGTGAATACAATAAATTTATTTAAGGCTCATATATCTTTAGCTTGTAATATTATTTTATTTGTATATATGTGCAAATGATCAAATGAATATGATTATAATTAATTGTATACTTTTATTGAATTATCTTGTGAAAATTTAACCATAAATATAGCATTTGATTATTCCAAGTATATCAAGAGATATGCGAATGAATGTTATACAAACCTATAATATATTTAAAAATATGAAAGGAACTGACTAATGAGGCAAATAAATTCTTTAAATAAATCATCTTCATTTCATAAACATAAATTTTAAATGAAACACTTTTTCGCATTAAAATAACACGTTCTTTTCATTATTTACCATTTAAATATTTTTTTATTAAAAACGTATATTTCTTTAAATCGTTTCTACTGTGTATGAGTTCATTCCTTTATGCCTGTGATATGTTGGTATTGAACTACTTAGGTGATAATAGAACTTAGTATTTGTTACATACGAAAGAATAGTAATAACAACTTAACCATTATGACGTTGAATTCAAATTAAGAATATTAATTTCATATTATAAGAATTTAATTTAAATTTTAATAATCCATAAAAATGAAGTATACATTAAAATTTTATTAAAAAATAATTTAGTATCAATTAAAATATTTCATTACATTTAAAATATATATATATGTCTTTTATATTTTTTTAAATTATGTTTGAATAACAATCAATTATATGACATATAAATAATATTATATAAATATAATTGTAATTTTAAGTGTAATATAAAAATACATTATAACAATAACCATTACTAGTGTATCTCACCATATATACTTAAACTAATATCCATATACTTTATATACTAAAAATGAAGTTATTTTTCTTTTAATATATTACTTTACAACAAAAATTATTATCAATAGCAATATATAACATATGATGAAGAGAAATCAAAATTACTCAAATATATAAAATTTGGAGTTTTCCTAAAAAGATTTCCTTATTAATATAATATTTTATTCTATAGCATATGAAATATTTGATGTTATTAATAAACATACACAAATTTATTTAAAAGCAAATAAGGAATATCACAGCAACCCTTTAAAAAAAAAAGAAATAATCTTATAATTTTTCTCAAGATCTTCCAGTTAAAGTGAAAAATTTTGAGCTTAAATATTAATTAAATTATTTCGTGATTATTATTTATAAGAATATAACATATTTAAAGAAATAAATAAAAATAAATGAAGATTATAATATTAATATATATATTATAATTATTATATGAACTCTATAATTACAACTTATTAAATATATAATTTAGATTATTCAAAGCTCTAATATTCCAGTTAGTTTAAATAAATAATCTTACATAATAATAAAAAAAATTAAAAAATAATTCAAGGAAAATATACGGTAATCAAAATAATTAAAATATTTTATAGTATTATGTGATATTTATCACAGTATCATCATTTAATTTTGTATTATCTGACTATTAACAAAAATATTCACGATAATTATTAGAGTTGGCTATACTTATGTTTAAATAAATATATAATATAAAATATATATATTATAAATGAAAATTATAATATAAAACTTTTTAAAAATATATATATATTTTTTTTCAATCTTAGAAAAGTTATGTAATAATTATTTATTTATTTTTTCATTGAAGTCTTATTAAGAATATATGAATTTATACGTATTTATAACTTGTTCATAAGTAATTATTATTACTATCAAAATAAAATATTATATTTATATGGTAAAATAAGGAGCCATATTAATCAATAATATAAGCAGAAAAAAAAAAAAAAAAAAAAATAAAATAATTAAATAACAATTTTCTTTTATGTTATAAAAAAATATGTAAAAATAAATTCCACGTATATATATACACTTGAGATTTAATAATTTTTTTATTTGTAATAGTTTTATTATATCATGATAATTCTCTTAATCCAATATTGCAAAATTTTATATATCTGTTTTATTAAAACTTTTTATAGAAAACAAATGCATCCAAAAGCATAGGATAATATTCGTTAATATTTTCTTAATTTATTAATATAATAAGATATATATTATTTAATTTATCCTTACGAATGTGTAAAAATACAAGAAATATTAAAGATCATATATAAATTTTGTAAAATAATGTTATTTTTCAATATTATTTTAGTATATATTAAAAATATATTGTAATTATATTTTCAAAATTTAGTGTATGTATTTAAATTATATTAATTCTTTTTCGGGTAATATTTGAAATGATATCTTCATTATAATAGATAAATAGAAATACTTTTATTCTAATTTATGAAGAAATTAACATCTTAAAATATTTTTTTAAAAAATAATTCATGTTATTGTTTCATTTACATATAAATAGATAAAATAGTTTTCTATGAGGGAACTATGATATAGTATAAAAAATAGAATGCTTACTTATGAATTATAGTGGAATTAACAAAGGTGAATAATTATTATTAGAGTTATAAAAGTTACCTAAAAAATTCATGGAATTATAATTAAAATATGTATATTAAAACGGATAATTTTGATCATATTAAAATATATTTATTTGTTACGTTTAATTAGAATTTTTTTTGTACTAAGCCTTTCTCATTTACTTTTAATTTTTGTGATATGCGTTTTATTAATGTTGCTAATATATGTATGTTTTATTATATTTCTTACGATAATATAAAGATAATTTTTTGAAACGAATGATTTTAAATGTAAAAATGAAGGAATTACTTCAAAAAGAAGGAAATTTTGTAATTTTATTAGGTATCAGTAATAACCCATATTAAAATATTTAATGGTGCAAAAATGTTTAAAAAAAAATAAATTTAAGTATTAAAATATTAAAATTCCTACATAAAAATTGTAATTTACTTTTTAAGTAAATTCTGTAATAATGATTTATTATATATATTCATATAATATAAGGTTATTTTTTAATATATTTCTTGTTTTTTATTATATTTACTATTATATTGTTTCAATTTTAAAGTTATTCCGGTTCTAATTATAAATATTAATGTAATAAAATACCTATAATTACAATTCATACGATAAATTAAATTGGGTGATATGTTTTACTAAGATATAAATTAATATATATAAATACTAACAAATAAAATTCAGAGAACAAGATTTTTAATACATTGTTATTATTTATGCTTAAATATTTATATAGAATAATTTTAATTATATCATATAGTTAACTTATTATAGAATTGAAAGGAAATTATGGAAATGGAAAAAGAAGAGGAAGATTATGTAAATTTTCATATTTATGGAAATATTAATTTATTGACCTTCAACTTAATACAAGTTTTTACATAAAAATGTGAAAATACATTCGTTATAAATATTTACGTTTTTATATAACTAACATTATCTATTCTATTTTCAGGAAAACATTTTAAAAGTTTTACCTTCATATAAGATATATACTGAATTGGATGAGGAGGACAATGATGGAGAGTATAAAAATTTTTGTAATAACTTTAATTCTATAGAAGACAAATACAAAGATGAATCTATTAAACTTTGTAAAAAAGTTGCAAGAAATTTAGGTATTTTGTCTAATGTACGTAATTTAGAAGATTTCAATATCCATTGTTCATATTATAAATTCTGGATATATCGAGAACTATGGAAAATTCTTAATAGTATGCAGAATAAAGATGTAAATGATTTACCTACTAAATTTGATAATTTACAAAAGTCTTTAAATGATTATTATAACATTCGTACTTGCAATTATAAATTAGATCAAATAACATTAGAAGAATTGAAAGAAAAAAGTAAAGAGAAACATTTGTATGTATATTTCACAAATTACGAGAACATAAAAAGTAAAGATATTTGTAATAATGTCGAATATAGTAAATATAAAGAATACCTTACTTCCATCCTTAATTTATATAACATAAAAAAAAAGACTTGTTGTAATTCTCGGATATCTGTGTGTCCAAATTATTTTTTGAATTGTGATGAAAAGTTAGATCCGAGTAAAATATTAGATGAATTAAATTCTAATCATAACAACTGTAATGGTCTAAAAAGTATTACAACTGAGACCATTGCTAAGGAATCTGATACGACGATATCTGATCCTGAATTTTTGAATTCAGTTTATTTTACTAATTGTCCTTTTAAGGATAAAGAGAACCATTCTTCGTGTACATTAATTAGAGGATACATCAACCCCCCTAGTAGTGAAATTGCAAATGGTAATAATTCCCATCAAGAGACACATATGAGTTCTATTGTGGGAGCTGATAGTTCAAGATCTAGTACATATTCAGCAAAACTTCTATCTGAAAAAATTAGAAACAAAGGAGGTTATAATATTCCAGAAGAACAAGATAAATTGTCATTGAATCGAAGCACAGGTAATGAATTTAGATGGAATTTTGCAGATGGAGGACTACCCTGTAAGTCTAAATCATCAGAGGGAGATAAATATGGACTGTGTGAATATATGGAGGAATTGGTTGAAGATGATTTTTTTATAAAAAGAGAAGATTCTATAGGTTACAAGTTTAAGATAGGAGAAAAATGGTCCCCCAAAGAAATGTTAAGCTCAGTTAGGAAAAAGAGGCAGAATATATCAGGAAGAACTGTACCATTAGAATTAAGAGATTTAAGAAGAGCACAAATATTGAACCCCAGAAAAATACTCAATCATGGAATTATGAGTTCATATGGAGAAGCGTTTCCTGGAACAAATACTGAATCTAATATATTGCACAATACTTTTTACCGTATTTCTATGGCATTTGCTTTGGTGATGGGAATAATATTTATCTTTTTCCTTTATTTTAAAGTAACGTAGAAATTCCTCTTTATATTATAAATATATTATAAGTTTCAACTTATAATGCATTTTATTAAAAATGAAATAATTGTAAAATAAATATATATATATATGACTTACATTTTTTATTTATTCATTAGTTTACTCCCTTCGGATCATGTCTAGGTAAAACTAAAAAGAAGAAAAAAAGATATAGAACTAATTTTGATGAATTAAATACGCAAAGAATACCAAGGAGATTCATAAAACGTACTTATAGAAATTCTAACAGGAGGAGATTTAGTGTAGTAAATATAGAACAATAAACTTAATTTCATTAGTGTTATGTAGACTAACAAATGATTTAGTTTGAAGATATTAAAAAAAATACTAAAATGAGAAAAACATATATTTCCATTAAAGAGCCATATTTAAAAAAACCAAGAAAAAAGGAGGTATAGTTAAAATATATGCCTTTTTGTTTTTTACTTTTTCTATTATTTTGTATGTATATTTTTTTATCTTTTTAATAATATTATTGAACGATGTTTTTTATAATACTTTTTTTTTATTGATTTTTTTTTTTTAAATAACCATAAAGTTATAAGGCACTATTATTATGTCTTATATGTAATAAAATATATTTGAATTTGATATTTTGTAAAAATTTAAGGTTCTCATATAATATGAATTACAGTAATATGTTGGTAGAATATTTTTATTTATTTTAATTATACTCAAGAAATAGTCTAATAAGTTTATTTTATAATTTGATAAAGCCTTAAATAAAAGAAATATATAATAGTTATATATAATACAAATATAAATTTGAATTCATATATGAAATGAATAAATTTAGTTAAAGTAAATTAATAAATAAAATAGTGTCTCGATATATTTTTCAAATTGTGCCGTTAATGTAACTCGTAAAATAATATTAATTATATTAATTTATATAAAAAAAGATAAATAGAAAATTAAAATTATAAATTATGTTATCATACATGTACAAATGTTTTAAAATCTTAACAATTATTATTTATTCTTGATTTATCTTATATTTTTGGTAAAATAAAATACCATCTGAAGAACATAGCTTTTATATATATAAAAGATGAAGTTAATGAAAAATATAAACTCTATACCATATAATACTTTTATTATATATATATATTTTTTTTTAAAGTTGTATAGTGAAGATGTTAACGGTTTTATTAATATATATCATTTATTAGAGGAATATATTATAAATAGTAGTGACTAAATGAATTAAAAAAAGTTCATTATTAAAAATATTAATACAATTATTTGTATCAGAAACGAAATAAAAATACAACAGGACATACTAAGAATTATATATAGAAAATAAACCATGTCCTTAAAAAGTTATATATTACTATTTTTCCATAACTTATTTATAGATAAATTGTTAAATGAAGTTCTATCAGAAATTATCATATAAAAAAATTTTCATTATTCAAACTTACAATATTAAAAATTTTTTTTAGCTTTATAGTTATAGAAAAATTATATATAAAATAAAAAGAAAGCATTTATAAAGAACTTTAATGTAAAAATTAAGAAGATATAATAAGCAGTCAATCAAGTATCAAAATCTAGGGGAAAATAATATTTTTTTTAACACTAATATAAATAAAAGTGTTCATATATTTGATTTATTAATATAAATCATTTAATTTTGTTTAACATATATCTTTCGTTTTTAGCTTTTAGTATTTTAAAAGAACTTACTAAATTCCATTAATTTATTACACATTTTTTTTAATATTTCTTTTTTTTTGTTTGTAAATTTTCATTTAATAATTTTTTATATTTTTTTTATAAAATTCGTTTATTTATTTATTCAAGGTTACATTACCAGATTATATGAGTTATTAGTTATTTTAAATGAGATTATTTCACTATACTCCCTATGTGTTTATGTTGTATATATTTTTTATAACCATATTAAATTTTTTCAATATGCACAATATATTTTATGTTTTCAAAAAATATACATAAATGTTATGTTGAATAAATTTATGAATATAAAAAAAGATTTGTAATATATAAAAAAAAAATTTTTTATTAATTTATTTTGTAAAGTAATTCACTCGTTATATATTTATGCATTTATAAATAAATTATGTGTACTAATTATTAACTAATTCTCGATGCATTAGTAATGAAAATATAGAAAAAAAGAAACAGCACTACATTATTGAAATTTAGAGTAATAGGTGAATTATACTTATTTCTACAAAATTATATATATAAAGTTTTACGAGAATTCATTAAAATTTTTTTTATTATTTTTATCTTTTCAGATTAAATATAATATAAAAATACTATAATTAATAAGAAAATATATGTTTTTACTTTTGATACTTAAAAAAAATTCATATATATAAGACTTCTACAATATTTCATTTAACTTGTTAGTATGATTTAGTATTACAATATCCTATCTAGAAAAAAGAATATTTTTAAGATTTTACCAAAATATTAATATAAATATGAAGAAGATACATCAATAATATATCTATTTATTAGATAGTGCATGTTAAATATATAAATTATCTATGGATCAATATATTACGCTTTTTATATAATAATACGTAATTGAATTATTATAAAAATACACTTAATAACTCTATTCCGCAATAATTTTACTTATTCCATAATAATTATTATAGTAATTATATAATGATTAAAAAAACTTTAATGTAGTTTTTCTTATAAAAAAATGTAATTATTAGTTAGAAAAATAATTACTTGTTTAATTATTTAATTTCGAATAATTATAAGAATTTGAAAGTGAAATGATATTATACATATAAGAAAAAAGAAAAAAAATTGTTGATTTATATTATATATATTAAGTTACACATATAAGGAAATATACATACTACATTATAAAACAAAAAAAAATACAATTAGTATTTTTTTTTATAAGATTATTAAACTTTAAAACGACATATTAATGATATATTAAGGATTTTTTTCTTTTTATATTAATATTTCTTCAATATATATATATGATTAAAAAAAAAAAAAAATTGAGTTTAAAAATATTTATCTAGTAATAAATGTGTAATAAATTATGCATAATTAAAAGTTATAACTTTCAAATGTTATATTACAAAAATAAAAGTACCTTTTAAATTTACATTTAAAATATATATATTTTTTTTAGATATGTTAACGTGCTACATATTTGATTATTTTAAATATAATATAGACTATGGAAACGTTTAAATATATATGTTTTAATTAATACAGTGCTATAAATTATATAAGAGAAAAACTTGTAAAAAATATTTTTTTTCCTGTATAATTACTATTATTAAATAGTTATAATATTTTATTAGCAAGCACTTTTTCCATAACTAATTTTTAATAATATTATAATTATTTATAACAGAACTTCATTAAAATTACTTATTATTTTCAAAATATAAAGTGCAATAGAATACCTATATTTTATATGTTCTATGTGCTCTATAACCTCATTATATAGAAATACTGAGAAACCATATATATTTTTCTTATATTGAAATGGATTAAAAATAAAATTATTTAATTACTCTATTAATTTATATATTATGTTTACTTATAAATGAATTAAATTTATATTTTCATTAAAGTTAGTTTTTTGTAAATTTCCTTTATATATAAATAATATAATTAAATTTTAAAGTTGCTTTTCTAGGCCATTTTTGTAAATGAATTATAGATATATACATTTTGTTAAGTTCAACAAATATATAAAAATTTTTTAATAATAAATAAAGTTTCCTATATCATTAGGATTATATTATATAATTGTCAATTTTATTCATATTAAATATCTTTAAATGTTAAAGATCTGTCTAATGGAATAAAAAATCTAGTTTCCCTTTTTAATTAAGATTTGTTCGTTTATCGTTTTAAGTTGGATATGTCATTTTTATCATGATATGGTATGATGATTTTATTTAGAGATATTTATATTATTCATATTTGTTGTGCTTTATTTATATTAATATTTGAGTCACTATGAAATTATTTATCCTTTTTGATACTGAATATTTTTTTTTTAGAGTAACATTAAAAAACTTTTTGTATGTGAAAAACAATATTGATGAAAATTCAGCTACAAGAACTTATAGATTACTCACAAAATATAAGCAAGTAAATGATTCAAACATTGCATGTTTAAAATAGGATATGCGAAATATCGATGAATATAAAAAATTGTGTACATCTAATAATGCCAAAGTAGAAAAAGGAAAAAATAAAAAAACCAAATCAGTGTTTATTAAATAATATAGGAGGATATGGATAGAATAGGAAAAGTAAATCTTCTGTATATAACAGAAAAAATACGCATTTTGAAAAAAGATTGTTAGACAAAATATATTATAAAAATAAAGTTAAAGATTTTATGAAGTCTGATTTTTTGTTTTTAGTAAATGATGTAAAAGTAAACAAATATGTAATCTGTGCTATAACAAGCTTCCTTTTAGTAGATGTAATAATAGTAGCTTTTTTATCTCTATTTGGTTATATAAATGTAATTTTTAAATTTGAATTAGGATAGAAGGATGGAACACAATATTAATTTCGATAGTCGTACTTATGCTTATAATATTACTAATTTACATCCACAGAAAAATAGTAAAATATGGGAAAATAAAATATTTAAAAAGGAAAATGCATAATACGGTATATTCATCTCCCTGAAAAATATTCTTTTTTGAAAACTAGGTACGTTAAATTCTTATGTGATATTTCAAAATATCAAGCATATCAATAATTACTTAAATCTGATGAATCAACGTGCATGTATCTAGTTATTTTGATCCTCAACAGTATAAATGTAAACTTTTATTTTTATTTGTTAATTTAAATGTTATAATGCCTTTTATTTCTTATTTTAATGAATTTCTCTCCATGGAACTATATTATGGTTTATATATATACTTCTCAATTATTCAAGATAATTTTAAAACTTATATGTATGAACTTTAAAATTAATTTATAAAAAGGCACAATTTATATAATTATATTTATATACAGTTCCTCTACGTATTAGTTACCTTAAAATATTGTTTTAATTTTATATTTTTGTATAGGAATTATTCATTATCTTATTCTTAAATAAAGTAATTCTTTATTTTTTTAAAATTAAAAAAGAATGTGTACTGTTTTTTATTTTGTGAAAAAAGTTTTATGTATTATGCATAAATATAAACATACTATATAATTAGAAAAAACATAATATTTATTTTATGTGTTTTATGAAAAATAAGTTATAAAATGTAATTGTACAAAAATTTCCTAATATGTATTTAATTTTTTTTTTTTAAGAATTAAATGTTATTTTATAAATATATAATAAAATAATGACTTATTTAAATATGATATATTTGTAATAGTGCACTATGTTTAGTATTTTAGGCACTTATAATTAAATGAATTGTTAAAAATATATATAATTTTATAATTTTGTTTAATTTTGATTTTATAAATATAAATATTTCATTCAAAAGGAGAAACATTTTATATTTTGAATTATAATCAGTAAAAATCATATTATTTGAATATTTCATTGTTCCTAAAAAAGAAAAACATATTATTCATAAAAATTTTATTTATTTATTTGGTTACTATAATTTTTGTTTTAATTTTTATTATTACGTTGTAATTTTATTTCTTAAGTACAAAAATTTATTGATAAGAACAACAGATACATATAATTACGAAAATCGCGGTTATTTAGAAGTTATCCCGTATGTTTTTTTTTCTTATCATGTTATGATTGACATGATATATTTAAATTATTTAGAAGAAATCTTTCATTTTTATAATATATATGAAGGAATTAATACTTATAAAACTGTCTATAAGATCCAGGACGCACCTATAAAAATATCTAAATAAGATTTATTAACACTGTTCTAAAATTTGATAGATATGCATAATGATTATAATACATACATAACCAAAAATATTATATAATATATTAGCAATTATGTATTGTGAAATAATTAAAAAGTATTATTACCTTAGAAACAGTTTTACATTTTTGTGGTAAATATAATGCCTTGCAGTGGCAAAAAATATATTAACTCAGGTAACTATAATAAATTATTAATTATCAATTTGTGTTTTTATAATACATATAATAACTTATATTTAAGAAATATGACGATTTTAACAAGCGTTATAAAAATCATATACCAACTATATAAAACCCTTATAAATGGGATAAAAAAATAGCATTAAACAAAAGGAAATACAAGGAAGTACTCATTTTAATCAGAATTCATACAAAATTATAAATAGTTTCATTATTATATATTATGTGCAATATTAACAAAAATCCTATTTAAATTACTAGTAGTGCATAACAATTTGTATTATAAATTTTAATAAAAATTAGCATAATATAAATATTGAAAATATGGAAGTTCTTTTTTTGAGTTATATTTTATGCGGTTTATCTCATATAAACTTGTATAAGCAGAATTAAAAAAGTGGTGGTAATTTAGATTTACATATGATAAAATTTATATATCCATCAAGAGAGAAAATATAAAACAGCATAATAATCCAAATTATGTAGGGTATCATTTTTTATGATACTTTCAATAAAATTATAAGGAATAAAAGTAATTCATTTTTTACGGTTTCCATTACGTAAATGGAATTTTAGAAGGAACAAATTTGCTACTATAAGAAAGAATATATAAAATGGAAACATTTGATACATAAATTATAAATGAGTAAATTGTATAAATAATATATAGAATGTTTGTAATATAAAATAATGAATGTAACATTAATTTCATAATTTAATATATTAATGAATAATGAATATGAGGATAATTAAAAAAACGTATAAAAAACGAAAAAAAAGGAAATTAAATTTTGTGTATAGTGTTTATATGTTTATTACTTGTTATTTAATGAAGTAAATACTGAAATTGATTATGCAAAAAAAATATAATATTGGTTTTTTGTATAGCATTAATATGATCATTATTTTAATGAAATAAATGCTTATGCACATAGCAAAGGATGATGTATTGATGCTCTAAATATATATATGAATAAAAATATTGAAAAGTACACTTTCATACAAGGTATGATATTTAAAAAGAAACGATTAATATAATAAATACTCCATAAAATTAGTAGTAATATAATTTATTTAATGAGTTCATTAAATTATAAATATTATATTAACTTAATTATTTATATATAATAATAATACCTTAAGGATATTTAATATTCTGTATGAATTTATTTATTTTAATATTTATGAAAATTTATCTTACAATATGTTCGTACGATAAAGCGCAAAACTTAGTTGAACAAAAGTTATTTGTAATATACATATGTTTTAAGTAAAATAATTATACTATATTTTTTCTTTTCTTTTTTTTTTTTGGTAATTTATTAATTCTGAAAAAGTACATTATTCATTGAATAATGTTATTTATTGCACGAATAAATAATCTTTTCATATATATATATATTAATTTTGAGTTATTTTAACACACTAAATTCAGTGACATAATCCTTTAATATATATATATGTATTTTCTTTATATAACTACATATTAATATTTTAGTGAAACATTATTGATAATTTATAAATAATTATAGCTATAATAAAAAATATATAATAACTTTTTATTTTATTATTAATGTATATAAACATAAATAAATTTTTTTTAAAATTCGTTTATGTTTCTACGCAGAATACGGATATAATATATGAGAAATCAGTATTGTTTTAATTTGAGGAAGTACTCTGTGCATTTATTATAGTAAAAACTGATTCTTTTTTTGTCGAGTATGAATATAAAGGAAGAATCGTTATTCTTTATTTTATACAGGAAAATTTATAAGTACTACTTTAAGAATAAAATTTTTTTTTATTTAAAATAACCGAAAAAATAAAATAAAAATATACCAGTAAAATAATATATAGTAATTCCTGTTTTTTTTTTTGTTCTTTAATCTCATTTATATATATAATGATTTTTATAAAACGAGACACAGTTTGTAGTGTAATACATATATGACGTTTGTGCACATATATGTTAATGATAAATATTAATTGAATTTTCAAATGATAAATTAATCTTTAAACTATTAATAATAATATTATATAATGTTAAAGGAAATATATGTAATTTAGAATTAATTTAAAGGTAAATTGTTATAATGAGATAAAAATATATTATATATATTTTTTTTTTAAAATGTTACTGAACCTTAAGCAGTTCAAGTGAGGGGAGTATTAATTAGTGCTAGAAATAGTTCACGTATAAAATAGAATGAATTATTTATAAATAAATGTTAGAATAAATATATACGTGTATAATCTAACTAAATTAGTATTAGTGCTTAAAAATGTATTATTGTTATGAATATTTAACTTTAATCGAATTATAAGAAAAAAACTTTATATTTATTTATGAAAAATAAAAGTAAAAAAAAATTGATATATAAAATAAGTAAAACATAAATACTCTATTTTTATTTTAAGTTAATTATTTTTGATATTTATTGTCTTTTCTGAATGATCTTATTATGATATTAAAAAACAGTACACAATTTTTTTTATCAATAATACATACTAAAATATGGAAAATACATAATAAAATTTAAAAATATAAGTGTAATAGAATACTATTTACAATATTTAATTAAAATTTTGCTTCTGTTTTCGTTATAATATAGGAGTTAATTAAAAAAATACTAACAATGCAAAAGGCAGTTCATTCATATTTTTTATTGAAAGTTCATATTATTTATTTTTTTAAAGTTTATTAAAAAAAAAATGTAATATAAGCATTTAAAAAAAAATATATTTAAAAAGTTTAAAATAAGAGATGTCATTAGTAGTTTCATTGTATAGGGGTATAAGCATCAATATTAGATATAATAACTTCTATTAGTGTTCTATTCTTTCCTAACTTACATAATAATAATAAAAAAACATACAATTAAGTACAAATATACGTAATAACATATTCGTTAATATAGTCATATGTGTGATAGAAAAATTTTATAGTAATAGTAATATAATACTGATAATAATTGAGTATAATACATATATAAAATGGAGAGATATTGAGAAATTATTGTGGACTTCGTAGGAATATATTTTTAAAGATTTCTTCAACAATGCAGGGATGAATGTATAATATATATATATTTTTATTTTTATTATAGAAATATTTTTCATTCTATAATTTAATTATATATATAGAAGATTTTTCTTTAACAAAATTATATCAATTTATAAGGAATGATAATTTTTTTTTAAATCCATCACTATATACTGTATTATTATTAACAGATAACTATAGTTAATATAATGGAGATGAATACATTCATAATTACTACTTGCCTAGTTAAAAAAACAAAGAATTTTATAATTTGAAATAATTTTCTAATGTAAATAAAATGTATAATAAATATAAAGAATGAAAGAAAAAACATATATTTCTAAAAGGATTATACATTATGGATACATATATGGAAAAGGCTCCTTATATTAAAAAAGTAAAATGTAATTGCAGGAAATGTGAACTATACGCATAAAAGTACTTTTTATAAATATATATTTCACTGTTTTTTATATAAAATTTATTGTTTATTAATTATTTTATATTACTCTTATATTTTTATTATTATTAAAGTTTGCCATAATATAATCACATAATTGAATTTTTAAGATTTTTACATATTTTTAATTGAGAATTATGTTAATACAAGAAATATTCTATCATTTATTAAAATTAAAATAAAATAAGTGTACTTATAACTTGTATTATAATTGTTTAAACATAAAAGCTTATTTGTCGTTAAACGTTAGTATTGTACCCGTCGTATACATTTAATCAATTAGGATAAATCTTAATAATGGTAGATACAATATATATTTTTTAAAAAATATTATTATATATATCTTTATTTTAGCATAGTATAGTTTGTCGAAACAGAAAAAATATTTTTATTCAAATTAAGGAGTTATTTACTATATATATATATATATACATATATATATTATATTTTTTTATCAATCGTCAGGATGATGTAGGACTTACTCTTCCTTCTGCTCTTAATTATAAAATTTTAGATAACAAAACTGCTTATTACTCCGATGATAAATGTAATACATTAGTTGATGTTTTAAGTGAATACAATGGTGTTTTTGACTTTTGTGAGAAATTTATAGGAATCATCGAGAATTTTAATAAACTGACAATTTTTGGTCAATTCGAAGATGATTCTTGCATAACTGTAAAGTTCTGGGTATACGATCGTTTATTTAAATTACCTATTAACAACACAAATGTTAATGATATCAATAAGGTTATACTTAAGCTAAAGGAAAACATTGATTTGGATACAATTAAAGAATGTAATATATTTAATTTTACATTTTCGAAGGAAGATTTTTATAAAATGAAAAGTTTGTATGATTATGCTACAAATTATAATACAATCAAGGAACACCTTTATGGTAAAAATTATATATGTAATCAGAATTTGAGAAATTATATTGATAAAAATTATGAAATATATATCAATGTAAAAGATAAGTGTAATAGTAATGATACAAGAAATGATGAATATTGTACAGTATATGATTATATTAAAAAGGTGTTTATAAATGAAAATTCTTCTTTATCATGTAAAGTAAAACACTCAGAAGATGACGTTAGTGAAAAAGAACAACATGTAACACGAAGAGATGAAGGATTAGCCCCAACATTAAGTAACTTAGGTAAACGTGATGAAAAGATACCTGGAATTAATGTCATAACAGAACTTGAGAAGAATTCTGTTCCATTTGCTAAAATTATTGTTGGAGTTATTTTTCCACTTTTGGGATTTTTTTTCATTTTGTATAAAGTAAATACAAATTAAAAATAAATATAAAAATACTGTACATTAATAGTGATAATATATTTCATTAAATGTTAATAATTATTAACATAAAATATTATATATTTTATATATTTAATTTCTAATTAGTTTACTCCATTTAAATCATGGTTAAAAACTAATTTATTGAAGAAAAAAATAATTGAGGATTACGAAGATGAAGAATATACACAAGAACCTTTGAATGAATGTTATAGTACGCGTAGACGTCATGTACACTACCATCCTTTATGAAATACATAATAAATAAATTAACAATTAAAATTAGTTGAAGTTGCACGTGGAGCATAAAGTTGTATGAAAAGGTGAATAAGATTATATATTTATTGTGTAATCAGATATACAAATAAATTAATATATATAGGAAAATATTACATGGTCAAAATAAAAAGTATGTTGAAAAAAAATATTAATAAAAGAATATTATTGTTGAAAAATTTTATAAGTTTAGCAACAGTTAAAATAGGGGTATATCAATATAAGCTATAAAGGATAAATCTAAAAGGGTTAATTCATAGCACAAGCTAATTTAAGGAAATATATTCGTTCATGAAATATTGAGAAATAATATAGATTACCTATATACTAAGAAATGTAAAAAACTAAATATATATCGAGACAAAATGGTATAGAAATATTTTACAAAATAAAAAAAGAAAAAGAAAAAGATTTTAGAAATTAGACTATATTAATAGGATTGTTCAAAATAAATAGTGTGGTATATAGTATTGCATTGCAATTTAAGAGAGCATATACAATTGATATATTATATCAATAAAGAAGATAACGTTTTAACTTATATAGAGAATTGTAATTACAAGAATAGAAAATGTTAAATTAGTAATTGTTATACTTTTTGGTTGTTAATTTAAATATAAATCAAGATAAAATTAAGCAAGAAATAAAATATTTTCAGTTATTAAATTTAATAGAATTAAATACATTTTTTATATAGTAATATGACTGAATTCATAATTTAAAGTAGTAAAAAGAATAATATGTACAGCTCATTCAATAGGAAGGTATGCTATAAATAATTATTCTTATAATATGAAATAGGTACGTTCATCAGATCATATCATATATTATATGTCAATAGAAGTATACAAAATAAAAAATAACATATGTGGATATATATATTGTAATTTATTCTATATAAAAATAATAGTTTAATTTTTGATGTAACTTTGCCAGATATAAAACAATATATAACACAGATTTTTTTATAAATGTATAAATATAAGT
Organism: Plasmodium brasilianum; assembly: GCF_023973825.1. Classification (NCBI taxonomy): domain Eukaryota; phylum Apicomplexa; class Aconoidasida; order Haemosporida; family Plasmodiidae; genus Plasmodium; species Plasmodium brasilianum. Next base: position 1,926,838 of record NC_090123.1, read on the forward strand.
ACTTAACTTATAATAAAAGGTGAAATAAGAGAAATTGTAAATATAATTTAAGTAATTTTTATTATGTATAAATTTATAAATAAATTTTCTATATACAGTATGTTAAATATATTTTCTTACTGAACAAAATTATCATATAAAAATTGGAAAAGTATTCGTTATCGAAACAATTTTATAAAATTCAACAGAACAATAAAATTTAAGTGTTTTTATTAATAAAAAAGTTCATTTTAGTTGTAACGTTATAGAAAAAACTAATGTATATATTTTCTAAAAATTATTAAGTTCTTTTTTTGTTTCATATGAAAAGTTTTTCTAAACATAAAGACACTCCATATTAAATAAAAAAGTATACAATTATTGTGTTGTAAATGTATCTATATACTATATATATATTTATATTGTTTATTAAAAATATATAATATATAGACAAAGAATAAATGTACATTAATAAAATATATTTGATAAATATAAGCAATATATTATTAAAATTCATGATGATATATTAAAAGAGAAAGAAGACAATTTCAAAAAATTTAAATAAAGCATAGATTGTATAAATGAATACAATCACTTATATAAAATAATTAACACAGTGCTTCATTTACTGATGAGCAAAATACAATAATAGTGTAGTTATTTTAGAATAGAATACAAAATTAGTAACGATTAAAATTTATATAATCATAGCAAATATATAATATAACGTACGTATATTAGTAATATATAAGTATTAAAAAATCAATAAAATATTAAGAATCATATTTTAATCAAAAATTGAAAAATATAAATAATAGTAAATATCATATATTAAGTTAAAAGTAAATTTTTCATTATAAAAATATATAACCAAAGCCATACAACAAACAAAATATATAAATAGCTGTAAAATATTAGATAAGTATATATATAAAATAAAACTTTAATATTTTATTTTTTTAATTAATTATTTTTTATAAGAATAATTTTTCTTAGAGAAATTATTATCAATTTAATATTATATTATTTAAATAATACATAAAATATATAATATTTCTATAATTATCATCGTTCTCAAGATGACTCAAGGAATAACGTATAAAAACCTTCGGACATTCATATTTTTGCTTTTGAAGGTACACTTCATAAAACATCACTTTTATTTCTTTTATATGAGTTGCATACACGTTGTAATTTAATGTGTAATTTCGAGAAGCATTTATTTATATATGAATAAAATATAAATAATTTGCTATATCTTTAATAATATTTTAATAAAAAATATCTATATATTAAAGAATTTTCATACATATATTATTTAATATTTTATATATTGACATTTTGTATTATTTATTAATATTATTTTATATTGTAAGATATTCTATTTAAATGATATTTTATTTTATTTTTTTTTTTTAAGTTATTTTAAATTCTAAAATTATTATTTTAGTAATTTTACATTAATTTTATTTAATTTTTTTTTTTTTTTAGTATTAAAAGCTATAGCACTTCATGTAATTATGTTCCTATCTTTAACCAACATAAATATGCATATAAAAAAGTTTTATTTAATGATTAAAAATATTGTTTAAAAATTATCAGATAAATTAGTATAATTTTAAATTTTAGTAATATACACGGTATATGCTTAATTTTAAGTAATAAAAGATGACAAAAATAAATTGAATGATACCTACTTTTATGATATTATTAGATCAATTAAGAAAATTTTGATTTACTTTACTTTTATAAATATTAATTAAATATAAATATTATAATAAATAGATAACAAAAGAGATACGTATTTCTACTCCTGGCAGAGTTAGACAAACATATTACTGAATCAAGTTTATTTTGATAGTATCATATTATATGTAATAATTACTATCTTTTTTTTTATTACATTTCTTCTATATACATAAATTTAATTGATAAAAAACAAAAATTAATTTGACAATGTGGGAATGTTTCATTTACAAATAAAAATATAAATTAAAATTCATCAAGTATAATAATTATCAAAAATTATTTTACAAAAATAAAAAATTAATTATTATTTTCCATTAAAATGTATATTTTTTCATGAATTATTTAGTATAAAATTAATTAGATTTTTTTAATTATATTATAGTCTATATAGTACTATATGTGCTTAAGCAGAAACTAAATTATGTGTCGTAATTAACGTAATATATGTTTTTTTTATCATTTATTAAAACTATTTTTTTGTTTACATAACCAAAATTTCTAAGAATAATAACATTTTCCTTTAAAATATAATGTTAATAAAATTCGATTATTTGTAGGATAACATTTTTAAATGAGTGTTTACTGTTGTAATATGTAGAGAAATGTACAATATATATATACTATACCTTCTATATATCCCATATAACGCAATATTTCTAAATATTTAGTAAACTTATATTTTTATTTTTACTTTATTGCGAAAACGTTTAATAAAAAATATTATTTTAATAGTTCATTACTTTAAATAATCAATTTATGTATTTTGAATATTTATGGGTGTATTGGAATTTTTTTTAAAATTAACATTAATTTTTTTTTGATAATATTAAGATAAACATTTTATAATACTTTAATAAAATATTTTTGTTTGTTTTGTAGATGTAAAATTACATATAGTTATATATGTTATGTTAAGTGTTTAAGAAGCAATAATAAAAAAAGTATTCTATATAACTGCAGCATCATTTATCTTTAAATGTTTATAAAAATAATATTGTTATTCTCTTAATATAATAGAATATTAATGATATATATCATGGATCCAAAAATTAAGTTACTCTTATTTATTAAAATTAGTTCATTTATTCTTATAACTTGGATATGCCATTTTAAAAATGTAGTATGATAATATTTTCTAAGCAGAATTTTATTATTTATATTCTTAGCTATATACATTTATTAATAATGTTTTTTACGATTACATTTTGTATTCTAATAAGAAGCAAATATTTATACTTCCCTTTTTTTTTAGATAATAGTTAAAAAATCTTTGAATGAGAACTTCAATCTTTATAGAAAATTAGATACAATAAATTATCGATTACTAGCAAAATATAAAAAGTATAGGGGTTCGAATACAGTAGGTTTAAAAGAAGATAAATCATATTATAAGGAATGGAAAAAAAGAAATATATCTAATAATGAAAAAGTGACCAAAGGAAAAAACAAACGATCTAATAGAAATTTATTAAATAAGATGCAATACTATAAATATGTTGTGGACTATAATAATAGTATGTTTGATGGAAAGCATTTCCATTTTGAAAAAAAATGGATTAAAAAAAGGAATTATGATGATTTTAATGAAAAAAACGGGAAATTATGTGATGTAGCTTTAAAAAAAATAAAATTTAGGAATTACGGTTTTGGATTTTCTCTATTTTTAATTTTTTTATTGTTGGGAGTAGGAATACCCCTGTCACCAGCATTACCATTTTTAAATATTAAATGGAGTGATATTAATGGGGATCCATTAGGAGATTTTTTCTTTGATGTTACAGTTAAGTTGGCAAAATTTTTAAAAATGCATCCGTATATTGTGCTTTATAGCAGCCTTATGATTATATTATCAGTTGTACTTATAGTAGTAATTTATAAGATCTTAATAAATAATGAAAAATATAAAAAAATTAAGTTAATGACTTAGTTAAATTAATAATAATACTATAAAATTTTTTGTAAAAAATTTATTAACATGAAGCAGTATTAGTTACATAATTAGAGACAAACTTTTAACAAACATAACAATAATTGTTATATTGTTATAAATTCAAATATATATATCTGTTATTTCAGGTGAACAACAGTAAAAAATTACTTTCTTTGTTATTTTATGGGCTTTAATGTTTTAATATATACTAATTGTACTTTGTTGGATTATTAAGCTTAAATATACGTGGCATAATATATATATTTGTATATATAAATAAATTTCTATGTAAAATATATGTATGGATGTTAAGGTACATATATAATTGAGCCATGAACGTGCTTTTTTATAGCTGTGACATTTTACATTTGTACTAAAAAATGCTTTTTTTTGTTTTGTACTTTGTAGTCTAAGAGTATTTTTTTTCACTTTATCAGGAAAGTGTTCTATTAAAATTAAATTAAAAATAATTATGTACTGTTTTATATTTAATACAAAGAAATAAATGTATTATGTTGAATCGATAATTATGTATATATAATTTTTTTCTTGGTTAAAAAGGCATTTTACATCTATTCAATAAAATACGCTTCATGATAGACATTTAACAAAACATATTTCTAGCAGATATATCATGACTTTTAGTATTATTTGTATAGTATAAAAGCGAAATTATATATATATTTTGAAATGGTATTTTTTTTATATATGATCTATTCATAATTGTGCACTAAATCACGTATTTTAAATACATACTATTTAATGAATAGTTAAAATCTTTTATCTTTTTATTGTTGTAATTAACTGTTGAATTAAATTTTTAGTAAAATAAACATAAATATATGTTTATTGAAAATTTATATATAGAAAATATATATATTTTATTTATATTTTATATTACAGATAAAATTGATGAATTAAATTTAACTGTATATTTATAGAAATTATGTTAAATTTTCTATTCTATTTAATTAATATTATTTATTGATCCTATAATATTAATTTTGTACTATTAAATTTCTTTTTGTATTTGTAATTAATACGAATTTAAAATATTGCATATTTGAAACTAAATATTTTTCAAAAAAAAAAAGTACATATCTTATGAACCAAATTTTGTGAATAAATAATAAATATGCAAGTACTTGTCTCTTGAAAGAGAAAAAGTTTTATTTTCACACAAAAAAGTATATGTTGAACATATTATATCCTTATTTGCAATGGTTAATTAAATATATGACTACATCATTTGTCTTTTCAATTACGAGAAAATATTAGTTATTTGTCAGAATTCATTAGTAAATTCGTATCTTAACTTTTTTAATAGTTAAATCTGTTTTATTGGATTTTTTACTAATTCAATTTTTCATGTAGTATATAATTTTAGAAACTGTTTGAATAAGACAACCTCCATTTTATTTTTTCACCTTTAACTGTAATAGGCGTCATTATATTTTTTAATAATTATATAGTACTACTATGTAAAAATTTTATCTTTGATTTTATGGATATATAATATGTATTATGTATTCTTCCAAATGCTTCTTTTTTTTATTTTGGCAATTTTTTTAGATATTAAATGATTAACATATAAACTTCATTATAATTGTACTTATCTTTCATCATAATGTGATAATAAAAGGAATATCGAAAGTTAAATTCATTTTATCAAAATAAGTCTTAATGTAATAACATTATTATTTTTTTTGAGTATGATAGTTTGTCTATATTTAGGATATTCTTTTCGTTTATATAGGATAAAATGTAAGATTTATGAAATGTAGAGAAAACAAAATTCAAGGTTTAATGTTTATTTTATATTTTAAAATATATATTATACAAATTATATTCATATTTAAAACATACTCATCTATATTAATTTATTTTTTCTTAAGAAAATGTAGTTTACTATTTGTAAGATACATAATTATATTAATTCTGGCTATTATATAGAAATAAAAAAAGAATATTAATGTTTTTAAGTTAATATCCATTTGTGTATGTAATGAAAAAATATTAAATAATATATATATTCACACATTATTAAAAATAAATATAAGAGAGTATAACGTTTCCCCTTTAAAGTACTAGTTCTTATATAGTATTGTTTTTAAGTTAAAAATTTATGTCTAACTCCTTTATAGATAAAAATCTAATTACAGTGAGCTGCGCATATATATATACTTATAATTAATAAATTGTTATAATTTTTTTTTTTTTTGTGTTTTCCTAATAATAGACCTTTCATCATGAAAATTTTTCATCAGACGTGTTGAAAAATTTATATAAATAAATGACATACTAATAAGAATTAATTAAATGGTTCATCCCATATGTATATATATACTTACTATTTAGTATTATTAATAATCAAGTATTATAACCTTCTAATATTATTATATTATTGTATTAAACATAAAACATAATAATAATTTTTATAAACTGAATTATTAAGTGTAAATTAAGAATAAAACAAAATACATCAACTTAAATATTAATATTTCTTCCCAATAATTGTTAGTACTTTTTTTATTATCGATACACTTTTTTTGAGAATAAATATTTATGTAATTGAGAATGCTTATAAAAAGTATTTAAAAAAAAATAGAATATGAAAATTATTACAGACCCAAATATCGAAGTACTAAATCAATGAAAATATGAGTTGGAGTTGAATAAGTAATATTTTCTAGAAATATGAATAGAAATATTTATTATAGAAGAATAAAAAGCTAGTGAAAAAGTTTTAGAAAATGATTTTTCTTTTTTAATTAGGAAAGTGTGTTATACTATATCTACATAACATTAATACAAACTAAATTTTCGAATAAATGTATAAGTATGGGAATATAATGAATAAGAGTAAAAAAGAAGCGAAGTTTTATATTTGAAAAAATTTATGGAAAAATGATATAAGATATTACATAGATATAGTTGAGGATAAATAAATGTTCGTAATTATAAAATCATCTATTTTATATTCTATAGAAGAAATGAAGAAATATATACAGAATCAATGAATAGCGGAGGAAGTACTTATAATAGAACAATATCTTGTAGGAGTATGGTTTAAAAAATTGAATAAGTAATATCGGATAGAAATATATATACGTAGTAATAAAGCCGAATAATATATAATAATGACAATAATAGGGATTTTATTGCATAAAGAAAATTTCGGGGAATTTTGTAATAGTAAACGTAGAATAATAACAGAAGAATATGTAATGATGTATGCAATGGTATTAGAAGAATGTATGTATACAAAATATATGAGCAAAAATATATTTTTTAGATTAATCAAAAATATGAAACAAATAGAATATAGGAATAAATATTGACGTTCGTTAGATTCTATAGAGGAAATTGAGTAACTACGTTAAATATAATGAATATAAGAAATCTTATTATATAAACATGAATAAACCTTTTGTCATGTGAGATGAATTTTGATTAGGAATGATTGTGGTAGAGAATTTATTTAGTTTAAGTGTGTAAATTCATCTATAATAAAAAAAAAGTATAGTTGGAAAAATATATAGGACATAACGAAAAATATAGAAAGACATATCCATAAGAAAATTTGTAAAAGTAAGAAGATGACAATATAATGTAATAATGGCTATATATTGTTCCTTATAAATTCAAAAGAAACAAAACAAAAAAAGTAACTTTGTGTGTGATTAAAAATTCCTGCAGGCTATAATTTAGAAAAATCTGAAATGAATAAAAATGTATATCATGATATTACAATGAAAGGGGAAAATATTAAATCGAAAAAGATTTATGTACATGAACACAAAAATATAATTTCAAGAAAAAGCATGATAAATATGGAGAAAATTAATATATATATAGAAACGAAATTCCTAGAACAATGCAAAATTGACGAGTGCAAGGTGAATAAAGAATATTTATTGGAAATATGCATAGAATAGTTTTTAAAAAAAGAAAAAAACATCGAATGAAAATGTAGTACACAATAAACATTTAAGCAAGAAAATGAATTATACCATATTAACTTAGAAAAAAGATAAAAAGAAATATGGAATAAATATACATACTATTATAGCCATATGTTATATAAAAGAGGGGAAAATTGGTCTAATAACTTAAAGATTAGGGGGATATGTGAAATGAGACAATATATAGATGATAAAAGAACGATTAGAGTTGTAAATTCTACTGTTATATATTCTTTAATAGGAATGAAAATTTTATATGGAAAAAAAACTAGCGAAAGTAGTACTCGAATCAGAACACAATTTTGAAGTATTATCTAAAGGAATAATTAAAAAATATGATAGTGAATTATGTATATAATGTGTAAGAAGAAGATATATTAATGAAAGTTATAGAGATTTTAGATGATAAGGAAGACTTCAACGAATTATATATGTGTAAAAGTATAATTCTCATAGAAAAAGTATTTGTACTGATATATATGATTGTATTAAAATAATGTATGAAAGAACAACGTATAAATAACAAATATAATTTCTTAAATTAATCCATCAAAAAAATGAAAGGATTAGAATGTTACTATGGAAACTAAGAACATTCGGATGATATGGAAGAAAATAAAGAGAAATCTTATTAAATAAAATAAAATTAAGGATGTTTATGATATAAAGATAAGCATACTTTTCGAGAAAGATGAATATTTCGATAAAGGATGATCGTGAAGAAGAATTAATTTAGAATATTTGTAGAAATTTATTTATAGTAAAAAAGAAATACAATTGTAAATTTCTTGGGTGTAATAAAGAAAACTATATCATAGACATATACAAAAGAAAATAAATAAAAGGAGCGAACATATAGAATTAGTACAAAAAACAGGGTACATATTTTTCTTTATAAATAAAAAATTATATCGATTAATTGAAGGCTTGTTCATTTGGAAATAATTTTATAAATTATTATAAATTGAAAATTATAATTTTTGAAAACTATGTGAGATAATAAAATAATCGTTCTCCATTTACTTTAATTGTCTGTATTTTTTCATAGAGAATGTAATAGTTTACAAATTTGGATTATTAAACATATTAAAAACCATAAAGTAAATCATCTGCTGTAATTTGCAAAATACGTAAATTTTCAAAAAATATATATTTTTTTAATATATTAATATTTCTATTTCATTGTTTTAATAACTAATGTTTTTTAATCAATAATAACTACATTTTTGGAAATAAAATATTTATAAAATTAGAATGATTATTGCGAAAACTTAATAATTGTGATTATTCCTCTGATAAATAGAATAGTAAAATATATCTATATTCTATACATTCCATATACAAAACAAATTGAAAATTTCCAAATATTAATAAAATCAAAAAAATAAATTTTTTTAATTTCAGTATTATGAAATTAAATTATATATTGTGAATATATAAGAATGAATAAAAATTGTATTATTTTACTTAATGGTTAATTTTTTATAACTTTAATTTTAAAATTTTACAGAACCTTTTTTTTGGTATTTAATTTTTTTTTCTTTGAATGAAAATATACTATATATGCTTAATATTAGGAAAGAATATTAAAAAAATATAAAAAGAGTACTTATGTATTGTTGGAAGAGTATAAAATCATGTTAAATTTTTTTTATGGAATATTTTATTAAATTAGAGTTCTATAACATGTAAGGAAAGATTAAATTTATCTTTTTTGTAAAAATTTCTGTGCTTATAATTCTAAAATGGTTATGTCATTTTTACAATGACATGGTACAATATTTTTTGGAAACATTTGGAATTTTAATATTTTTATTGCTTATTTGTATTATGTTTTTTTTGAATGATAATATTTATTTATTTATTTTAGAAATATTTAACTTTTTTTTAGATAAGGTTTAACAAATCATTTAATGAGAAATATAATCTTCGTAAAAAATTAGATGCAAAAATTTATCGATTATTAGGAAATTGTGAAAAAAATATTTATTCAAAAATTGGAAGCTTAAAAAATGAGATACCACGTAGTACAAAAAAAAAAGAAAGAATAATTACTTACAATTAATAATGAAAAACGAAACCAATAAAATAAAGAACAATTATATAGAAATTCATTAATCAAGGAAAAACTGATTAAGCTACTTATGAAAAATAAATGTATCATGCTTTATAGAACATTTACCCATTATGAAAAAAGGATGATGAATGGACTTAATGATATAGCTTTTATCAAAAAGATGATATTAAATAATAATAAGATTTACAAAAATTTAAAACGTAAAAATTATGAATTATGACTTTGTTTACTTTTATTATTGTTCTTATTGGTATTAATGATACCTATATTAGATTTATCATTAAGGTATATGGGAACGGAAAATGGTTTTGCTGGAAATAACAAAAATGTTAATCATAAAAATTGAAGGAGAGCCTCGTTCCCATTATTTTGTCACTATACCACAAATAAGAGGGGTGTTCAATGAATGGTTCAGTGCAAGTGAGGGGAATTACAGTACATCATATACAGTATCTAGTATTTTAATGTATTGTGCTCCTTACTTCACATTAGCTGCTATAATTATATTAGCAATATTTTATTATCATAAAAGAGTTATAAAACATAAAATAATTAAATTTTTAGAAAAATTAAATGAATAATAATGAACTGTTCATTTCTGTAAATAAGCCTTCAATATCAAGTACAAACTGTAATAATTTTAATGACATACTCAATATATAAGAGAATAATCAATTATATGTTTTAAGTATCTGTACTTACGAGTAGTCATTCTTTTTGTGTAAATGTAAAAAAAATATTTTTATTCTTTTTGTGAATTTGAATTTTTGAAATTTTTTTATTTTGTATTTTAATGTATTAATTCAGCTAAATTAAATGTTATAATTTAACATATATATTTCTGTATATATGAAAAATTTAAAGAAATATATATGTGTGCATTAAAATTAATAGATGAAAGCGCATTTAATATTATATGAATGAATTCATTTTTTAATTTACATTTTAACGAGAAAGAAAAAAATTCTTTGTATTATTAATCATTTTCTAGTATATAATTATTATTTGGGCATTTTACTAAGAAAAAGAATTATTAGTTTTAAATTAACAGTAAATTGCCTTTATTTGTATAAAATGAAAGGAAGCGAATATATTAAATGCTCTACCATTATATATATATATATATATATATATATATATATTTGTTAATTTTTGATAACATATGTTTTATAAAAATATTTAATAGTACATAAATAATAAATATACATGATAGAATTCAACTGTAATAATTCCTTTTTTTTATTGTTTATTTCATTTCGAAATGAAATAAACAAAAATAATTATATATATACAAGTGTAAATTCTTCTTTATCTTTTGTCTATGTAGTTAGAAGTAATGTAACAAGGAAGGTATATATTCATATGTATATTTTTAAATTTGTAAAAAAATTTTGTAAAAAAATTTATTATAAATATTTTCTTTTGAATGCATTATGTAATAAATTTAGTTATATTTACTATAAAGGTAAAATATAGCTTAATAGAGATTTATAAGTTGTCAAATTTATATCAGTCTATTAATTATTATAATATACATTTAAAAGTATGTTATAATTGAAAAGTTTTAACACGTATTATGTCTATATTTTATAAAATAATAATCTGAAATTATAATAATATACTGTGTATTTAAGAAATATGTATACGATAAATGAGAGTGAGCATGCATTATTAGGAAAAAAATATTTCGAAAAGAAATTTAAACTATTATGTATTGTTATAAAATATTTAATATCCACTAAATCTTCTTTAACATACAAATAACTGAAAGGTACTACATAAAATTATGTATACCTAGGATTTTTCATATATTAAATGGAAGTTAATGTATTAATATTCTGAAAATTGCCTAATATAATTATTACTTTTTGTCATAATAATGAAATAAGCAGTATCATATAACTTTTCATTATGAATTCATGGAATTATTTGTAAAACTTTTTATGATTTTAATATATAAGTTATATTGAAAGAAAAAATAATTGCATATATATAATTTATATAGTGTACTATATTTTAATTAAGAAATTAGAGTAATCTAATCTATAATCATTATAAATTTATTTAAAGTTCTTTAAAATTTAGGTAATATGTTTTTTTGATATTTTTAAAAAAATATAACATTCAAATGTAAAAAAATAATAAATAAATTTTAAAACATCATGTATAATATATTACTTAAAACAGCTAAAAAGAAAAAAAAAAAAAAAAAAAATTAAATCCTATTTATTTTTGTTAGAAGCAAAATATAATTTATACGAAAAAATAAAAGAAAGAGAACATATAAATAAACGTATAAATGAAGAAATAATGTATTTATAATTACTGGTGTAATATATACATATTTAATTCATTATTAGTGAATGTTTAATGTGTTCCTACTTCTTTATTTTTACATTGTATAACAAGCGGATACATGCATATATTATAAATATATTTATGATACACAAGTTTTTCCTTTAAATAATATGTAGTAAATTTACAATATATAATTGTTTCATTGAATGAAATAATAAACTAATATATAATAAAATTATGAATTGTATTTATATGGCTGTGTCAGTATTATGATTTGTGGTTTTTTTCTTTAACATATGAGTTAATTTATATAAACAAATATAGTATAGTTTGATATATAAGATATCTTTTAATTTATGAATTTTTATCTATTGTATAATTTGAATCTACTTAACCATATTGATTAAATGCTATAGTTCTTTTACGCTTTCTACCTTATCTTTCTTATTTTTAAATGTTAATTTATTTTTTAGATAAATTCATTCAATACATTATTTTTCATTCTTACTTTTCGCCTTAAAATTACCCATTATTTTATATTATGTTTCTTTTTTTTTTTGTTCGAAAGACATATTAAAAACTTTAAGACAACTGTTTTATGAACAACTTCTGATTTCATTTGAATATCGTACAAATATATTCTGAACATATTCTTATCAATTTCTAGGAACTGTTACTATAATATTCCATATGTTTGAGTTCTTTATGCTCATTGGGTAAGAAATTTATATATATATCTTCTTCTTTTATCCAATCATTTATATCTTTTATAAATGAATATTCTTTTGCATAATTATGAGTTTCATTATTTTTTTTATCCTCTAAAATATTGCTATTAAGTTCGACAATATGTTCTGTAATTCCTATTTTTCTATGTGAATTTTGTACTGTTTTCCTTTCATTTATGGAATTATCCAAATGTGATTCCTTATTTTCTAAATTTTCCTCTTTTTCGCATTCTTCTAATATCGTCATAAATACAAGTATACAAAGTTTCGCTAATAATTTTTTATTAATACATTTATATAATTCTTTAGAACTTTTTGTATGTTTTAAATCTTCCATATTTATTAGTGTTACATCAATTATATTATGTTCACTTTCGTATACATCTGATATAGTCTTTAGTTCTTTTGCAAATTGCTGAAACCAGTTCTGTTCTAGAAATTCTTCTATAATTGTTTTCTTGCTTAATATCCACTGTCTCCATACATCTTTTTTTCCTTCTAAAAATGGAATATTTTGAATTTTATTTGAAAGTTTCTTCTTTGATTTTTCGGTTTCTTTTATGTAATCGTTCACTTTTTTCCATTCGTTTTTAAGATTATTAAACCAAACTTTTTTTTTCAACTTTTCAGAAATATTTTTATGTCTTTCCACCCATTGATTCCACATAATTTTGTGTTTTTCAGTATAATTTCTAAAATGATCATTTTCCATTATTATCTTATCATTTTCTAAATTAGGACAGTTTATGTATTGCTCCTGTTCAAACACTTCTATACATATTTCTAAAAAGACTCCTTTGTTGATGTTCCATTCTTCGATTCTGAATTCTTCCAGTAGTTCCATATGCACTTCTATTATAGTTTTATTTCTTTTATTTGTAATCTTTGTTGCATTTACATTTTTTTTCATGTTATGATTACTTATTTTTATTTTTTTTATAATTTCTTCTTTATCATATATTGGGTGTTCTGAAGTATCATATGTTAGAAACTTCTTTTTCATGTTAGAATATGAAGGAATTAATATTCTAAGGAATTTCATTTGTATTCTTTTTATCTTTTTCCTTTTTTTGAATAGTCCTATTAAGGCGTACTACATTATAAAAGAAAAAAATTTATAAAATGATATATTACAATAATTAAATATTTATCATATATTTAACACTTAACTTTTATTTTACTTTAATAAAAAGGGAGAATAAAACAATAGTAATAAAGCTTATTAAAATAGAAGATAAATTTATGTTATTTGGATATCCATCAGAATCTTTAACTGCATCATTAATATATACTTATTACATAGTGTCGTTATTTCAAATATGGATATATATAGAGAATTCATTTTACCTGAATATTTAGGAGTGTCTTGTTGAGCAGAGGCATCAAGGGTGCCAGTTGCTCTTTTAGAAGTTAAAGAAAATTCTGAATTATCTATTTGTGGTCCTGAAACTTGAAGAATTGATATATTTTGTGGGGGGCGAATTAATGTTAATTGTTTTTCTGATTGAGAGAGTGAGGGTGCTTCTGATGCTGGAAATTGTAGAGATGCTTTATTTTGTAGAGTTTGTGTGACCTGTAGAGGTGGAGTACCTTCTATAGTTAATGTATATTCACCTGCGTTACTGGTAACATCTGCTTTTAAATTTTCTAATGGTGTAGGAACTTCATCTTGAGGTAGTTTTTTTTTCGATGCTAATTCAGATTGTGTCTTTTCGTCATGTTTAATTTCCACAACTTTTTCTGTCTGAAATTGAGATTCAGATTGAATGTTATCTGTACTTGTATCTGCTTTGTGTGAACTCGTAAGATCTTTCTTAGGTACAGGGTCACCAGGTGGAACTGGGAGAACAGTTGCGCATTCAGAAAGTGTATTAAAAGTTTTAGGTCTTCGTATGTCACACAATGATTGGCTATCTCTCTTTTTTGTTTTTGGTATTTTGTAACATCCTTTTATTGAGTATTCATTTGTATTAAAATAGTTCTGCCTTTGTACAATCCACGTATTATATTCCTTACATTTCCGTAAACACGTATCAACACATTTTTTTTTTTGTTTTAATTGAGCTATTTCATTCAGATAATTATTTTTCTGTTCGAAGAAATCGTGTACTTCGTATTGAAAATCTAAAATAGCCTTTTCCTTATCATATAATATTAGAGGACATCCTCCATGTTCTGTAAGATTTTTAAAGTAAGTTTTCATGTAATTCTTCAGTGTTACTTCCCACCTTTTTTGATCTACATATTGTGGTGCACCCTTCTCCCTAATTAGATAATCAGCCAATTCTCGGCATACACTTCTGAATTGTTCTTTATTAGTATTATTATTTATGGAACTTGTTTTACTTTTTATGTATCGTTGAATACTTTGAAATTTTGGACGTCTATAGTATTCTAATGCCTGAGAACCTAGAACCCCCAAATTCTATTTTAAAAAAAATTATTATAAATTATTTAAGATCTAATATTTGTCTTAGTTATATTATTTTGTTTATTATAAATAATTTACGAATAAATTTAGGAATATTAAAAAACGAGAATATTACCGAGGTAAAACACTCTTCCATGATTGCTATAATTTATACTTTAGTTCGTTGTAAAGGACGAATGAAAAAAAAATACAAATATATATTTTTTTACGTATTAATAGAGCAATATTAAACCAAAAAGCATTAAGATATATTATAAAATTATTAACTACATAGGAATTTATATGTGAACTATAAAATATTTGAATACACTACTATTTATTTTAAGTGGTTATATAATATTTTTACCTTAAATAAATATATTACAAAGGAAAATATATTCAAATGCTATATTTATTTCAAGTCACTGTTGAGTTTATTATTTTATCTAAAATTAATACTAATATTATTATGAAAAAGCTAAAAAACTTAAAAACTTATACATAAAGAACATTAATAACTTATATAAAAAATATTATAAAAAGTTATAATTAATATATATATTGATTTTTTTTTCCAGTACTAATACAGTTATATATATAAATATTACTATTTGTTTTAATGTAAATTTTTCTTTGTATTTTTGTCAGTAAGATAAATAAGCTGTTTACCCAATAACCATTAAAAATGGTTGTTTTTTTTTTTTTATTTCTTCCTGTGTTACCTTTTCCACTAATTTTTTATATAAGCATTACAAAGTTATTATGTTAACAGTTTTTTTTTCTATTCACTATATTGTTTATAGAGATGAGAATTAATAATATATGAATTGTGTTAAATTCATGTTATAATTATAGAAACAACATATCATTAATGTATACATTTTTTTCTCTTATTATATATATAAATTTCTCAATAATTAATTATATGTGGTATAATTTATATTATTAAATAAATTTAAAGTAATATATTTTACTATATATGTATATAAATATTTTATTCTGTATATTTGTATTGAGACTTCTGGATACTAACTATTTTATTTAGAATAAATTGTAATTAATAAAATGTATATTAAGTATATGAAATAATTAAAAAATTAGATACTTCCTCAAAATATGAAAAGTTAATTGAGTATACATTTAGGAAAATTAATTTTATTATATGACTGAAAAAAGGTAAAATATATTAGAACATTGCACTAAAATATAATAATGATAAAATTTCATGCATATGGAATAATTTATTATGTTAAATAATACAAATAATACTAAAACGTTATAATAATATTTGTCTAATTATTAATATATATATTTGTATAGAAGATTAAAAAGTTATTTTTTAGTTTGTTCTTTTTTCTGCATTTTATATCTATATAAAAATATGTTTTTAATATTATTAATAAGTATTTATTCATAATAAAAAATAAATAGATCTTGTAATGTATTATAATACTTTTTAAAACATGAATTCGTTAAATTTGATTATAGAATAGCTTAATTTTTTGTCAACAAGATTCGTTATTCTATTATCATGTAAATATATTATATATAATTTTAATTATTCCTTTTAAACAAGTAAACAAATGATAGAAAATAGTAAAAAAAAAAAAAAAAGTTATGAACTCATAATAAATTTTTATAAATATTTTGTTCACATAGAAAATTGTGTTATTAAGGTTATCTATAATCAATCATTTATATTAAAGATATATGATTTTATTTTTTTTTTATATTTGAATTTATTTTTATACAATTCGTATTTTTTTGTTCTACTCTTTTTTATTATTTTAAGAGCTTATATTCTTCCCCTTTTTTTTTTTTAAATATAGTGCTTAATAAGAATATACACTGGATTATATATAAAAATAGTTTATAACATCTTAAATATTATATATTTAATTTGTTATATTTTAATAAATTAGTTACGTATATAAATATATAAAGTATATAACAAACTTATAGTAATGACTAAATATGTAGGAAATAAAACAAAATAAGTTTTTTTCAAATATATATAATCATATTGTAAGAGGTGAATAATAATTTTTTTCGTATGTATATATAACAATATATATATATTTTTTGTAATACATACACTTTAGGTGCATTCATATAATAAATCATTATTGCTATAGATAATTATTTGATTTTGTTTAAAAGTATGCTACATAATTATTCTATTAAACTTTTTCAGGAGTTATATATATTATACCAAAATAAACTGTGCATACAATAAATTTTATAATTTATATACACGAAAATAAAGTATAATTTAATTAAAAATAAAACATTTTAAAATCTTTTATTTTTAAAATAGATAAGAAAATAGTTATTACAAGAATGCTTTTATTTATAATTTTATTATTTAACTTTTTTTGTATACTAAATTATTAATACAAAAAAAAAAATTATATACATTAATTTCGTTAACATTTAAAGGACATTACTATAGCATTTAATTTTATTATATAGTGAGGTTTTCTTATATTTTACATAAATTTTTTATCAAGAATATTGAATACACATACGTAAAAAAATAAAATAAGTTTAATGAGTTAAATATTTAAAAAATATTTTTTTTTAAAGTTTAAATTTAATATTATGAAAAATTAAAAAGAAAAATATGAGTAAATTTATATTTGTAATGTAGTAACAATATAAATACTTAATGATAATAAAAATGACTGATATAAAAATATTATTTTATATATTTTTATTGATTTTATATAATTATATAATTATGTAGCATTAAAATATCTATCAATTTTTATTTATTCGAGAACATTTTTTCGTATCATTATATATTATATTATGTGCTTTAAATAATACAAACAGTAAATAAATTTATAACAGGTGAAAGAATAAATAATTCTTGTATATTTTTAATATATAATTTTTCTCTAAATATTTTTAATTTCTTTCATGTGAAATATTGCCCATATTACATAATGATATTACAATATTTTAATAATTATGATGTATTTAATTGTTAATTAAATATTTTCAGAAATATATATTTCATTAAAAAACTACCTATGTTTTATATACATAATAGAACAAGACAACAAAATATTATTTTTAATGTATATAATATAGTTAATCAACGTGTTAATAAATAATATTAATAATATGGATATTCATTCTTATGTATAATTATCACTAATTATATATGTTATGAAAAAATAGAAGTATAAATTTTTGGTATAACCTTGTAAATTAATATTACTTATTTTTTTTATTATTGATAATTAAAACATAGTTCATTTAATATTACAGAATTTTTTATAAAAATTTTGTGTATACTTAGAAAACAAAAAAATGTTAAAATTATTTAATTGAATTTTATTTAATTATATGAAATAATTTTTTGTGATATTATGGTTGTATAAATTATTCTAAAATAATCTATAGGTATTTATTATTTATATTAACTAATAAGGTATATGTGTGAAAATTCCTAAATTTCTTTTGATATAACCTATAATAAAAAAAAACACAAAATAAATGAAAATAAAAATAATAGTATAAAATAAAATAAATTTATTATTTTATTTAAAAAATAAGTGGAAAATATAAAAAAAAATAAAAAAAGCACAAATATATCCTATAATTTCAGTTTTTTTCTTTAGTTATTTCCATTTATGAAAATATTTCTACCTAATCCTACCAAAGAGATCTTTATTCTAATTAGAAGCTTAATAATTCCTTTTCCGTTTTTACATTCAAATAATTTTATATCTTGTGTATATAAATATTTTTTCGTTTTTAAATATTGTATTTTGTTTATTATGAGGAATTGTTTGTATAGTCACATGTAATAATGTAACATTTATATTTAGAACTATATAACTAAAAACATTACAATTTTTATATTTTAATAACTTTTTTCACTTATTAACTATAATGTTTTTGACATAACTTCCTATTTTACTTTATAACATACCATATATTTATGATTTATCATACTATGTTACTGATATAATTTTCTTATATATTTATATGAATCATATTATATATAAAATTATACAATTTTTCTGTTTTCAATTATTTTTCAATTATGGAGATCTACTGTATACAAAAGCTTTATTCATTTTCTGTATTTGCATTAATTTTTTTTTTTTTTGTCTTATCAAATATAAATAAAAATATAATATGAACATGGAAAATTTTCAATTATTTTTTTCTAAATAATTCTACATTTTAATTGAAGTTAATAAATGTAGCATCATCCAGAATAATAAGCAAAATGTAATCTTCTGTTTTTATTGTTTGTATTTAAAGATTATTGATTACGAAATTTAAACTGTAGCATGTAGGGATAACGAATAAGATTGTTAATTACTTTTTTTATTGTTACCTGTTTATGTAACAATTTTTCAAGGGGTATACACTAATATAAAAAAGAAAAGCATTAAACTTGAATAATATTTTGTTTTATAATTATTTAAATTGATGGAAATTTAAAATAGTAAGTTAATATATTTTTCATTTTTTTAGAGACTTTTATTTTCTTTATAATAAATGAGAATAATGAAAAATATTTGGATTATCAGAGCAACTAAGATACCAATTCTGAAAATATACTTATTCATTATGCTAGCTTTATTGTCTGAAATATTAGAATAAATAGAATTACTTCTGAACGCAAATTTAGCTGTTTTGTTTAGAGAACACAATTCTCATAATGCTACAATTATTAGAATTTCAAGTACTGTTGACCCTCTGCAAGATTCTATTTTATCTTTTACTAATTTTGGTGTTGGGTAAACCTATTTTGCTTTAGTATCTTTATACTTCTTTAGAACCAATATATGTGGAGAAGACTCTAGAAGGATATTCTTATGGTATAGATTAGAGGATGTCTTACGCCCTTAACCGCTATGATTATGAACATACTTTGCTAATCCTTCACAGTGGTGTTTTTTTTATATTCCTGTGCTTACCAATAATTCTATTTTTGTAAGTTTTGATATGAAATTCTTATATGTTGGTGTTTATTAATTGATTATATATGATACCTTATGGAGAGGAGATTGATCAAATTGTGAATATGGATTATTAAGAGATTCAGAAAATGTGGCAATCACATGGCATTAAATTTTTCCATCATTAAGTCTGTCATACTCTATTCCGTTGTGTTCAAATATTTTATATTCTAGTTTTTTAGATGTAATATTTGCACACTTAAAAAAATAAAATGAATATATA
Source organism: Plasmodium brasilianum (assembly GCF_023973825.1). Lineage (NCBI taxonomy): Eukaryota > Apicomplexa > Aconoidasida > Haemosporida > Plasmodiidae > Plasmodium > Plasmodium brasilianum. The sequence continues at coordinate 1,947,182 of NC_090123.1, forward strand.
TTATATGTTTAGGAATCACCAGAATTCTCTGAATTACCTGGCTTTAAAGGTTTTACTAATTTATTTAAGTTATTACATTATTTACTTTCCTTATATATTAATTCAGATAAGTATTCATTAGAGTCAAACATATCATGTGAGATAAAATAATCTAGAAATTCTTTCCATCATATATCTTCACAACAATACTTAACAGTTTTATGCTTTTTACATATTAAAACAATATTTCCAACGTAATATTTATATTGTCTTAATGAAACATTATTACAAGTATCACATGTTTTAATAACATCGTAATAATGAAAATAAACTTTCAAATATTTTTCTTCTAATTTATCATTTATTACCTGTGAAGCATTACATTTTAATTAAAATTGATAATAATAAGCAAAATAATTTTTATTAGTTTAATATTTTAATTGAACTAATTTACTAATTAAAGAATATCTATTACTTATTTTTAACGATCCTCCTAGAATTTCCTTTATTTTTCCATATATCAAATATATGTAATGTAAACAGTACTTATTGCATCGTACAGTATTAGAACTTTATGACAGATATTAAACGTTTTTTGAAGTGTGTTTACAGAGAATATGTGCTATTCATATTATATATATTCTTCATATGCATTGTGTTATTAAGCATGTTGTGTTTCAGAGCCATTTGTATTCAATTCATTGTATGCATTGCTTGACCGTGACTTTTCCAAATTTTTATTCTGAAAATCAAGAAGAAATAGTGAATTATATAGAATTAAATTTTATTTTTAAAGAAAGAATGATTAATGTATTAGAGTGAATTAACGTATTTAAATTATAAAACAGTAATAATCTTTTTTTCTTTTAAATATAAATACATACCAACACTTGTGTAGCTAAAATTTCTATTATATTTTAGTATAAATAATAAATAAGAAATAAGAAATTATTATTATTTTATGTGTTAGCTTATCTATATAAAAAAGTAATATCAAAAATTTCATTCATATGTCGTGTATGACTCTATGTATATTTTGTAAAGTATAGAAGTATTTGTTAATGATAATTATTAGTTAATTTTTCTTTAAGATTATAAATTATTATTATTATTAATTAAAAAAGTAAATTAAAGTTTTTAATTTTTAAAAATTAGATAGCAAAACAAGTTTGACTTATTAGAGTTAAAATTAAATGCTTATACACAAAATGTTATTTTATTAATTTATTACATAATAGAATAATTGTTATAATATTTTTATTAATGTACGCAAATTACTATTTTTGCTGAAATAGGTTTTTATCAGATTTTTTCTTTTAATATTCTATTTATATGTAAATTTCTATATAATTATGTTTTTTCTATTATAAACAATTATTTAATTTTGTTGTTTAGAATTATATTAATATAATTATTATTTAGAATATGTTCTTGCAGTTATTATATTATATATATATGTATGATTTTTTATATCAAACTGAATTATTATGAGAAATCATTTACTTATATACATAAAATAAATGTATAATTTAAGGACAAATATATAACTTGAAAGATAGATGGTTTTCAATAAGATAAAAAATAATTATTATGGGATAATATTTAATAATTGTAAATGTGTCATTTAATAAATGATGTCTCCTTTTTCTATAGCAAAAGGCTTTTTTTATTTTTTTATACCTTTAAAGCTTATCTTTTTATTATTTCTTTTAATTTTTTTTTGCATTATATATTTCGTCATATGAAGTATGGTTTTTTGTGTATCAAAAATATTAAAATTATTTTCATTGAAACAAAATAACGAATTAAATTATTTTTTGAAGAGTGTTTTTGAAAAAAGTTAAAATTAGATATCTTAAAACGTGAATGATTGAACACTTTTTATTTTAACATAAAATATAACGGTATAATAACATTAAAATAAAATGGTATAGAATAAAGTATTAAAATATATATAAAATAATGTTTTCATTACTTTGAGATTATGAAATAGTTTTCAAAATAAATATTATATCATTGTAATATTCTTAAATATTTTTGTATATATCATTTAAACAGTTTCTAAACATGGTAATGTATTAATTCAAATAAGAAAAAATAGAGTTAAAATATACATTTCTTTTAACTATATTATATGTATTGTTTTTTAAATAGAACGTGTTAATTAGTGAACATAAAAAATAAAATATGTTCAATGATATTACATTTTACAAGGTTTTTTAATAAAAGTAAATGCTACTATAAATAATATCTGTGTAAATAGGACGAATTTCTCTTTTTCATTATTTGTTGTCTACAAGAGAAAATAAATTTATTTCTGTTTTAAGAAATATTAATATGGATTTTCTATTTCTTAAATGTGAACAAATATGTTTAGAAGGCATATACATATTTAATGAAATAGTTTTTATAGATATATATATTTTTTTTTTTTTTGATATAATTTTATTTGTGGTATTTTGAGAATTTTGATCTTTTTATTCGTCGTTTCATGTATATTATATATATTTTGTTCATTAAAAATATAATATTCTATTGTTTATTTTTTTTCTTATACAGTTCTTATGAATGGTATTATGTTCCATATATTAATGATATGTCAATAAATGTTGAAATAAAAAAAAAATCATAATTATTGTGTATTTAATTACGTATCTATAGACTGTTTTGCCTAATTTTTAATATGTTGATAAATATTCTATTATATTCACAGTTATCTGAAGAATTTATGTACATTAAATTAAAACGGCGAATTCAGATCATCATGACTGGATGAATTTCATTTTTTCCTTATTAATTACTAATATTTTATTATTTGAAGAATCTATATATTTTTAGAGACAATAAAACTCTTATTCTAAATGAAAGACATTTATTTATATATATAACATTTTTTTTTTCAATTGATTTTTAGTATTATATATTGCTAGATTAAACTTTATACAAAATATATAATAACTTGGGTCCTGTAGAAAACATAAATAATTGTAGAAGTGATTAACTTATGTTAGTAAAAAGTTATGGAACAATTAAAACTCTTTGTAAAATGGCATCAAGAAACTTTTATAATTAACAAAAATACATTGACAGTTATAGAGTAGTTAATATTATTTCCAGAAACGCTTCTATCATAGGTAAAGGATAATATTAAATGGTAATGAGAAACATAATAATGGCCATATGTTAATGAAGTTACTAATATTATGAAAAATGTTAATTTAATAATATTAAATGGAACACTTCGGAAATATTATTTTGCAGATGGATTTAAATCATGGAGACAATGATAAAACTCACATAATTATATTAAAAAGAAATTTGATTCTAACAATTCGAATGGAAAAGTAAATATAGGTCCTCTCAACGAAGAATTGGAAAATGAATTTATACTTATATTAAAAAAACAAATTGTACATATTAGTATTCCTGATTAACAAAATAGTACAATTAATAAACAAGGATAACTGATTCAATTAAAGATTAAATAGAGAAAATACTAATAAACATATATCATTATATATATTTCAACGTCTTGCATAATATTGAGCATATATTAAATGATTCATATATTGTAGAATACAACTACTCTCAATGTTATTATAAAAATATGGAAATATCATAAGGAAATAGCAAGAATAGTGCTAACACTTCAAAAAGAATATGTTATAATTTAATGTGAAATCTTGCATTCATTTATATTTCTAATTTTTTTATTAAAAGGAATATTTAACATTTTTTGGTTTTCTGTATTTTAGACATATTCCATATTTAAAAATATATATGTGACATGCTAATATTTATATTTTGATAACCATCAAATTATATAGTTATAAAATTAATATATAATATATCTTTTATCTTTTTAATATATATTTTAGTTTAATATATATCGAAATCATTCACGTAAGAAGTTAGCAGTGGAAAAAACATTAATATTATTAGGGAATATATAAAGAATTAATATAAGGAAATAGCCATATCATTGTATGTAACTATGAATAAAGAGAAATTACATATATATTATAATTATGAATGGGAATGCATGTTATCATGTGATATATAATACAAACCACCTTCGAAAGAACATTTTACAAACAATATAAATGGATAAGTTTCTCTAATTGTGTTTAATAATAAAATGAATAAATTTATATAAAAAAAAATATAAAAATTAAATTTAAATATCATAAAATCATTGACAAAAATATTACACAATACATATTCCCCATGGATATAACATGAAATAATTTGTTAGACATGTGAATTTTCTCATTGATATATTTTATGATGATTTATATAATAAATATTTTTAGAAATTATCAAATTTGGTATCATTATATTAAGAATATTAAATCAAACAATGTAGAAAATAATAGTACAACAGAAAATTTTATTAAAAGAAAATAAAAAAAAACTTACATAGAAATATAACAAAAAATTATAAAAGATATAATAAAGATTTAAATAAATTTCCAAAAGTATTGAAAAATACAATTTAACTTGGCAATACTGTTTAGTAAAACAACTCTTCTTTTAATTTACTATTTTAGAAAATGTTTTTTTATATATTTAATTTGTGTTTTGAATATTTCCCTCATTGTATTTTAAATTTAATAATTACATTTTATTATATTTTAATTACAAATATTTTATTTTTTTATAATTTTTCAAGGAATTATATATTATATTTTAAACAATATATTTTTGCTATAATATTTTTATTAATAATTTCATAATTACAATACCCCCTCATGAAACTGCTCATTTATTAAGATTAAAATTAGTTAACTGTAATCTACAATAATATTCCTATTAAATATTTTTATTTGATTGAATTAATTTATTAATACAAAGTATATATTTTATGTTTGTAAGAGAATGCTTAAATACTAAAAAAACTAAAGTTATGCATAACAACTTATATTTTATAATTTAGAAAAAAAGTTAATTTATTAATTATTTTTTATATATTCATTCACTTATTATGCAGTTATGCTGTTAAATATACATTATATATAATAATAATACAAAACAAATTCTAAATATAATAAGATACCCTTATTACAGAAACAAACAAACTTATAAAAATGTTTTTTTTTTCATACTAATAATTCATAAGAATAAGTAGATACTTATTTACATATTTTTAGAATTATAATTAATTCTTATTTCATTTTATCTAAAAACGCTAAAAAAAAATATTAAATAATGCATTCAATGAATTAATATGAATAATAAGAGAATGTATCATAATGTAGTACACGCAATGATAAGGATAATCCTTTGAGGATATTCTGCTTAATATGTAAGTTTAAAAAAACACAAGAAAATTTACATAACACTTATTTCTTTTTCTGAATATTTATTATTATATATCAGGTGAATTAATACAAATTATAACATAAATAAATTAAATAATAATTGACATGAATAATTCTTTCTAAATATAAAAAAAAAAGTTTAATTTTTTATTTTAACATATATATAATTGATGAAAAAATATTTTCATATTAGATTTATCGCTTACAGATTATATCAATTTATTTTCTTTTAAATTTTTAAAATAATTTTTTATGTAACACAGTATAAGAAATATATATATTTTTACTTTTTATACCTTTTAAAATAGTGAATTTTTGATTTTTTTAAATAATTTTATTCTAAACAAATTAAAATAAAAATTAGTTTTAATTTTATATATATTAAAATAGTTGTGTTTGCAAACGTGTATATTTCAGTATTAGGAATGTAATTTACAAAATAAAATTTTATATTTCTGGAAGTATAATACAGAGAAAATCATATTTAATTTTTTTTAATTATACAATAAATGGAATATTTTATAATGCATAAAAAAAGAAAATAATTTTTTTTTTTAATTGAATAGAATTCAGAAAACATTTATTATTTTTATTTATATATAATAACATTTTTCATTAAATTTATGAAATTTTAAATTTCCAATACACATTATCATAAATATTATGAAATATATATTATACATTATAATAACTAGTAGAAGAAAGTAAATGAGATAATATATAAAATACATATTTGAACTTTCTTATCGGGTTAGTAATCATGAAGAAAAATTAATCAAAAAAATATCAATAGATAAATATATATATATATATATATATATATATATATTTATTTATTTATTTATTCATATAGGATAATTTAATGAAAACATTTATATATTTTGAGATTTATATATGTGAATTTTAAATAACTTTTTTTTTGCTTTGTATCCTCAAAATAAATACATAGAATTTTCATAAAATTAAATTTTACTAGATAGCAAATTTATATATTAAATTATATATTAATATGACAACCGTATAACTAATATTCATTTAATTTTTTTCAAAATTAATAATGTTAATTTTATGTTGTAATAATATAATAATAATATAATGGAAATTTTATTATTAAAAAAAAGAATATTATTAAAATATAATTATTCACTTTTTCTAATGCATATGAAGTATATATAATAAATCAGTATATTATGTGATGTTATCTTATATATATATATTGCTTATATTTATAATCATTTAATTGAACTAATTTAAAATGAAAAATTCAGAAGACAATGATATAGTATATTATTAATATTTATGAAAATAACTATTTAAAGCTTATTTTAACATTTCATGTCTCATTAAAAATAACAATTTTTTACTTTTTTAAGAGTAAAATTTATGTATTTACATAGTGAATTCATTTTGTTTTATTTTTAGGAATATATATTAAAAAAGTTACCAGAATTTAAAAAATTTAATAATTTTCAAGAAAATGCTGTTACAAGCGAAAATGATAAATACTGTGAAACACTGAATAATGATGAAAATATTGATACGGATGTAAAAGCACTTTGTAAAACGATTGTAAGTTATTTAAGTAATATTAAAAGTAAAAATGTAGAAATCAATAATTATGATTTCTGTCCTTATTTCACTTATTGGATATATAAAAAAATAAAGGAAAAATTCAATACTGTGTGTAAAAATAATTTTGAAAAATGTGATATATATAGAATCTATAATATAATTCATTATGTTTACGATAAACTAATGAGTAAAAGTTGTATATTTTATTCCAATGGTAATTTTGATGAATGGAAAGAAGAAATATACTTAAATTATTATTTTAAAATATGTGACGGAATTGAAAAAAATAAACTTTGTGTTGGAGAAGATAAAGATAAATGCTGCAAATACTTAAATTATATTGAAAAAATATATGCAAAGCATATACGTAAATGCTGTACATATTATTATTCAGGAAATAATTCTAATGATTGTACAACGTATATTAAATGTGAAGAAAAGTATAACCCGTATAATCTCTTATCTAAGTTAAGTTGCACTCATAGTTTGCCTCATGATTATCCAAAAATACTACGAGAAAATTTAATTATTGACCGTGACGTTATAATCCAAACAATGAACTCATTTAAAATGACCATTAATGATTTATTAAATGATTTTTTCTACAAAGGAATAACATTTGGATTTATGATCATAGGAGTACTTTTCACTTTATTCTTATTTTATAAAGTAAATAATATATCTATTTAAAAAGGAATGTATACTATATAAACTTCTATATAATGCATATTTCTAAAAAAATATAATTACAATATACAAGTTTTATGATTTTTATATATTTATTTTTATACTAGGTTTCTCGTTGCGTAAAAAGTAAAAATAAAGACAAGTTTTTGGATTCAACAGGGTACTTAGAAGGATTTTATGATGGAAAAGATAGAAATATAAATTGTGAAGATAGGAAAATATGTTTGTCTTATTATTCTATATAAAACTATTTTAGAATTGTCATATATTTTATTATTTTTTTGCGAAAGTATATTAAGTTAAATTTAACTATTTTTTTGGAAGTAATTGAATTTAGTAAAAAAACAAAATGAATAAATAAAGGGAAGAGAAGACGTTATTGCCAATTTGGATAATATTCGTTTACCTATATTTATTATTTCTATGTTTATATTTATTTTAGTCATATTAAAATACTAGGATATACCTAAATTTTATAATTGTAACATATATTTATAAGTTCAACAATTAATACATATTTTAATGTATCATAAATTATGAAAATATGATAATTATTTACTTTTATTTGTACTCTATATCTATAGATACATATAGATGAAATGGAAAAAACTGTAATATAATGTAATATATTATATATTTTTTGTTATATATAATTATATGTATGGATCAATTTATTTCAAAATTATGTATTATTGTAGCGGACTATATTAATTACATGAATGTATTTTATTAAGAAAAAGTGTATAAATAACCAGAATATACTAAAATTTTATTAAAATGATACTCCAATAATATAATAAATAAATATATATTTATATTTCTTTTTAAAAAAATAATAAGTATATATTTTATTTATTATCTACGAAAATAATAATATTTTTTAATTTGTATTTATTGGATGAAGGATATACATTTATTATGTCAACACTTTATATCATAATTGGATAGAATATATTATTATTTTTTAATTAAAATTTCCTATTTTGTATAGAGAATATATATGAGTACACATATAGTATTAGTCATTTCAGGATATGTTAAATATTTGATATTAAACGAATTATATAGAAGAAAAGAAAAATACATATTTTTATTATCTAAATAATTAAGCACATTGTAAATTTTATAATAATAATTTAAATAAAATTAAATCCGAAGTAGAAATAATATTATTATTCACTTAATTCTTTGATATTTAGGTAATATATTTTATAAAATTAAAGATTTTACTATATTTTTTACATGATGTTTCATTTTTATACGTAGTTACTAAATGAAAATATATAAATGAGATCTTTATCAGTCCAATATATGGTAATTTTTTAACAAATAGGAATATATTGTAATAGTATTTATTAAAGGAGTGTTTATTATTTATGAGAGAAAAACAATTATATTTATATCACACATATGTGAAGCATAATAATAGATATTATACTAAGTGCTCTTTTTTTTTTTTTAATATTACATTCAGCTGATTTTGAAATATTATGTATTACTTTGGAATTAAATACTAGTCACGTAGAAATATTATTGGAATAAAATGCTTCTTACCATGGTTATAATATAATTCATAATATAAGGAAAATATGTACTAATAATATGGAAAATTTATAAAATAAACAAACAGTCACTATGAATTAGTAATTTTATTTTAAATGTGAAAATTTATTTTAGTATATCAAGTTATATGGTTTTATAAATATTATTATTAAAAATTAAATTAATATTAAGCAATATCTTCAACACATAATTAAGGAATAATAAATATAATTAATTACATTTTATATTTTCTCTTTTAGTAATTTTTGTTTTTTAAATAATTTTAATTTAAGTTTTGTATTTTGCGTTATTTTTTAAATTAATTGTATGTTTTAGAATTATCATTGATCTTATGTTTAGTCTACATATCTTTTAAACATTACGATGCATAATTTCTTAATGTATTATAAAATTTTGAATTCTATTATTTAAATATTTTATTAAAAAAAATGATATTACTAATAATATATTTTTTTTTTTGGATATTATATTCATAATAAGGAACATATATAATACATGTAAACATATAACCTATGAAGAAGTATATATACTTTATAAAAATTTGTTTATAAAGAAAAGTATTAATTTTTTGAAATATAACTAAAAAGGTAAAGAAAGTATATTGCTTTTATTAAATTTTTGTGATTTTATATTAAATAATTCTTTATTGTACAACTATTAAGCTTCAACGTTTTGATGAACGATGTATATTTATGCTAGATATTAAAGTGGAATGTTCATTAACATTATAAAACATTAATAATATATTTTATTAAAATATCATTATTAAGAAACTTTATTAAACATAATATAAAATATCATGTTATGATAAGAAAAAATATATTAATAATTATATTAAATAATTTACTTATTTTTATTTAGCATGGTGTTTTAGAATTATATATGATTGTTAATCATTTGGAAATATCAGTTCTCATTAAGCTAATAAATAATTTTTTATTTTTATAGAATTATGTTATTTTAATACGATATTAAACAGGACTTAAAAATATGCAGAAAATGAACAAAAAATAGTTGTTATATCCATAAAAAGATAAGCATAGTTATTTGAATATTTATGTAAATAATGAATTCATTCGTTAAGAATTTTATTATAGATATTTCGTTTCTTGTATTTTATTATGAAGTTATCTAATATATATATATTTATAAAGTAAATATGTGTATTTAGTAAACACATAACTACTAGAATATAAATTATTGCATTACTAAAAAATGTATTATTTATTATCTAACATGAAAAAAATGTATTTATTAAATTTACATTTATTAATAAAATAATATATTTAAGAAAAACAAAATATAAAAAAGATAGAGTAATTACATCAAAGTATAATTTTACAGAAATTATGTAAACAAATTTTTATTTACTATCATGAATGTTTTATCGTTAATTTATAAATCCATTTTCCCAAAACGTCTTTTTTTAAATTTTTATGTTGGATAATTGCTTTTTCTATTTTTTATTATGCACGAAACAACATATTACATTAATAAAAACACATTTTATACAAGTTTATAATTATATATGAATTAATAATACATAAAATAAATAAAGACATGTACAAAGGCATGTATAATAAATAAAGTATTATAAGCAATGAAATATTAGATATGATTTAATGTGTGTTATTATTTACATAAGTAATAAGTAATGGAACAAATTAACATTACATTATACAAAAAGATATCTAATGGAATAAATTAATAAAGTATATATTGCTAGAATTTTCATAAAATTTCTACAATATTGTTAAAATTCATGTGCGATATAAAGGATGAATAATTCCTAATAATATGAAATTTTTTTTCATAATATGATATGTATATCCAATATCATTAAGCACTAAATAAACCCAATGGTATATTCTATTTGGATAAGCAATATAAGAATATAGTAACTTAATTCAATAATAACAATAAACGTTATACTATAAATTGGTGCATATTATATCGTTTAATTCTGAATTCATTGAAAATCTTCATATTTTTTTCTTATATATATATACATATAGGGCTTAATTTAATGTTCAATTATCATATATATCGAATATATCAAATATATGTATAAGATAAAAAAATGTATTGTGAAATGATATAATTGACTTACACTAAGGTAAATTATACTTTTATTGTTTTATTATTTTTGAGTTTTTTTATCTATATTAGAGTTTATTTGGAAGCAAAATCAATAGTCACAAAAAGTTTAATGGAAAAATAATCTTTGCAATAATGTATATTTATTACAATAACTGGATAAATTTTTTTATCTAAAAACTATAATGAAATTTCATATTTACTTTAATATTTTTTATTTTGGGTAATTATTTTAATAAGGAAGCCTTGGATAAAATTCCTTTAGGAATGTAAATTTGATAATGGTATAACTTTAATAATGATATAAAGGCATATATGATACGAAAAATGTATTAAAAGAATTGAATTAATTTTATTATGAATTAAAACTATAAATTTTGTGTGAAATATATAAAAAAAAAAGGAACTTAGTCCTAAAACGTAAAAAAAAATAAAATAAAAAACTATATCTGAAATAGCATTATGTAAAACTTGGAAAAAAAAAAAAAAACAATAATTTTGTTAATTGTAATACTTCTACATAATAAGTGAACATAAAATTACGTTTTATTCATAATAAAAGATAATTTTATGTCATATTAACTTTTGTTTCAATCAAAATAAATAATTGGAAAAATTAAAACTTTTAAATAATCAATATATCCATTAACTAATAATTATTATGAATTTAATTTTTATATGCAATTAATACATTTTAATGTCTAGTATTCTGTTTTTTTCGGCAAAATTTTATTATTTAATATACAAAGCATATATGTACGAATTATATAAATTAATTAACATGTATAGGACAAATATAAAACATAATAATGTTGTATTTTTTAAAATTCACATATGTATCGAAATAGGAATAAAAATATAAGAGTAGATACAAAAAATTGCGAATACAATGAAACTAATAATACAAATATAACTTTGGGAAAATAACTAAAACTATTATAAATAGATGATTTTCCTATATAAATAATAAAAAAAAAAATATTAAAAGTGTCCAATTCAAAATTTTACGTTTTGTTATATCATTTATGCAAAGTTAATTTGTATAAATAAACACAAAAAATATAAATTATATATATTTGATTCCGGTTGATATAAAAATATCATTAAATGAATATTTTTAGATAAAAATTGAAAAGAATAAATTCACCTGCACATACATAACAAGAATTTCTATATACTATTAAATACCTAAAATGTTATTTATATTAAAATAAATGAATTCAATATAAATTTTTACAAGTAACATTATTTAATATAGTCCTAAGAAAAACTTAAATTCCTTATCCTCATTTGTATTGTTATCATTAAAATTGTCAATATATTTAGATAAGCAAATATAAATATAAATTAAAGTAAAAAAAAATAATGGAAAGAACATGAATATAGATATATATAATGGAATTATGATAGGCTTAAAAACAATCACATTTGTTGTTAAAATTGGAATAAAAGCTTTGTACATTTTTTTAATTATTTGGTTTGTTATACCTTTTAAATTATTGTACATTTTAAATTCCATATCTAATCCGTTTTGTACTTATTTTTCGTATTTTTCATCTATATTCTTTAATATTTTTGTTATAAACGATGAACGTTTTTCTTTTAAAATATATTTGTTTGTTTGATTAGGTGTTTTTGATTCTCTTAATAATTTTTCAAAATAATCATGGACTTCTGAATTTAGGGAATTTTTGAAGTTATCTTTAAATTTTAATGTATTAGATGGTTTTTGAATTTTCAAATTTTGCTTTTTTTATTTAAATCGTTTTTTTATATCATTATTTTGAAATAATGTATTTAATTTATTGAAATTATTATATTCTTTTTTACTTGTCATATTTGTTTTCTTTTCTTTTAAGAATTTGTATAAATTAAAGGAACCTATATCTGTCTTTCACTTAATAATCTCTTTGTGTTTATATCTGATATATTATTTAAGTAAATCTTATTATTCCATGACTTTCCGGAGGTATTGTCCTAAAAATATGGGGGATTATTTAATATTTATGATAACATCCATATTCTTATATGAATAAAATATAATTTTTAAAAAGAAAAAATAAGCTTACAAAGTTGCATAGAAGTAATTGCATGTAATAACTACCATACCTCATAAGAATCGTGGCATATCCATATTAATAGGGAAAATAATAAAATTATAATAAAATAAAAGAAATTATTTAGATGAATGGGCATCTCGATTTTATTTTTAGATGAAAAATTTCTTGTGATAACAAAATTTTTATCAGTTATTTATTTGATAATATTTAATATAAGATTTGTTATAATTTTTCTTTATTATTTTCTGTTACTTTAACAATTTTAAATTGTTACTATTATATATTTAGATATAAATTTTATTCAAACGCAGTAAGTTAAAAAGTACATTAAATAAAAATATGATAATAAAGTTTTTGTGTAAATATATTATTAATTATATTAATATGTATAGAAATAGTTTTAAAAAACATTAGAATACATACAATTATTGCATGACAATTGAAATTTCGTAATCTGCAAATAATTTATTTCAAATTTTTGGTTTCTATACTATACAAAAGTATTATTAAAATGTTTCAATTATGTCTTTATTAAAATGGATAATATTTAATAAAATTACATGACATACTTTATATATACTAGTCTTTGGAAAATTGTCATTTAAAATTTCTTCATTACGATTATAATGATGAAATATATATTGAAATCTTCTTATTATTGACATATGAAAAGATTTTTAAATAATTTTTATTAAAAATAATAATTTGAATAACAATATATATATATATATATATATATATATATGATATGGATAAAAAAATTAAAAGAGTTTAATTAATACCATAAAGTACACACAATATTAACATTATTATATAGTTTATGAAAAAATGTTTAATGGCATGTTAATAATAAAATATATATTATTTGAAGTTACATTTATTGTTATACCATTTAAGATATAATGAAATTTTATTTTTTAAATAAAGTAAAACGTAATTTTGTTTATGTTTCCTCGGAACATAGTTCTTGTAATATTAATTAAAACCTTTTAATAATGAAATATATAAAATAAAATGTAACGTAAGTATTTAAAAAATATTATTTTTTGAATTCCTCCTATAAAATTAAGAAAATGTAATAAAAAAAAAAACTAATAAATATACAAATGTTAAAAATATTATAAAATATTTTGTGTATAAATAGTTTAGACATTAATGTTTCTGTAAAATTCAATTATTAGGTATTTTAAATAATTTAGCAACAAAATTAAACTAACTAAAGAAAAAAAAAGACTTCATTAAGTAAAAATATAGAAATAAAATTAACATTATTATTAACTAAGAAAACGTATTAACTTTACATGTAATAAAATAGTGGCAGTTCAAATTGTGCATGTTGTTTTTACAATATGTTATTAAAATGTTATTAATACTTTTTCAAATTTCTTTATATAGTAATATTTAGTTAAAGTTATTAGAACATTATAAACATATTCCTTATTTATTAAATGTTTATTCCGTATAATATATGTATAAATAAAATGTTCATATCTGTTCTTTACATTTATTATGTTTATAATGAATCTTAAATTACTATTTTTAATTACCTCCTTTTGTACATACATATATATAAAATTTGAACAGAATTTTTATTTTTTAAGAATAATAAATTTGTATAGTATGTAAAAATATTTTTTGTGAAGTTCTATAATGAATAATTTTTTTAAATTTTATGTATGTTTATACTTTTAAATATAGTCCTGTATAATAGTTACTGAATTTTATTACATGTCAATAATATGAACAAAGGATTATTACAATGTAATGTGATTTATTGGTTATTAACCTGGGTATCATATTATAAATAGTTATTGATGATGAAACAGAGTTTACGAGGGTTACTATCACCTTAAATTATATATATAAAATATTAACATCTTGTATTATCTGAAAAAGAAATTAATTAAATTAATACACATTTTTATCTATAATATAATTAGAACGAAATAATAACTAAGAAATTAGTAAATATTAGAACTAACATGTATATAACAAAAATTTATGTATAGTGATTATTTAAAATAGAATATATATAAGGTGTTAAAGATTTAAATTTTTAATATTATTATTTATGGGATGTTGATATGTATGTGTACGTAAAGATTTCATTTTAAAAAAATATTAATCAAAATAATAATAGGGAATTAAGAAATTACTATATTTAGAAATATGTGATAATCTATGGTTTGTTATATTCTAGCAAATGTCACTATGTTCATATATAATCATTTATATTAACTATCATATATAACTAATTTAATTAATCGTCATAGTACATGAACAAGCAATATTTATTGGAAATATATTATACGTATAATGAAATTAATAACTAAGTTAAATTCAAGTACTTTGTAAAATTTATAAGGCAAAAATGAAAAACGTATGATTTATTACATAGAAAGAATAAATGTAGAAGAAATTTCGAAAGAATAATAATTTCGCACATCACTTTTCTAATCTAAATGTGATATATTAATATGTAATAAAATTAGTTTTTAAAAAATCTCTGAGAAATAAAAATTAAGTTTTCTATAATTTATTATGTAATAAAAAAATTTAATTATAAAAAGTAATTTAAGATTATTTTTTCATTCTTCCAATATAATATATATTGCATAAAAAAAAATAATATAAAGGGTAAGAAAAAAATAATATATTCTGAAATGTTTTAAATATTTTTGTTAAAAAAAAAATAAGAAATTCTAATTTAACTATATTTTGCTTTTTGATACTTAAATATGTTATCAACTTTCATATTATATTAGAGAAAATAATACATAATGTACTGTTTATGAATAAATGTTCCATTTTTCTATTATCAAACTTTACGAATAAAGAAAATATTATATGCATATTTTTAAATATTTAGTATACATATTAAATCTATTTCCATTTTTATATTTGTTTTTTTCAATTAATTTAATAATAACATTTATGTTTTACATATATTTATATGTATCTTGAACATTCATTTTACGTGTCAGCAATAGATATGCGTATTAACATATATTTGATATACAATATAAAGAAGATATACATGAGAAGTATATATATATTTTTTTTTTTACAAATCTATAGTGTTATAATTAAGATATATAATATAATTAATTAAGTGCATTATATTTCTGGAAAATAAATTATGTATCCTATGCTTGTAATTGTTATTAATCGAAAATGAATATATATATTTGTTTAATTAGATATTCAGTTAAAAATAAAATCATTAATCTTTATATTAGATTATACATATTATAAAGTAATATTCAATATAACAAGTAACTTTGTTGAATAATATAAAGAAAAAATAAATTAAGAATGTAATAATTTTTTTTTCACGGTGCATTAAAAATATTATTATAAATTATACTAAAAATAAATTCCTGTCAATGTAGAATATAATGTTAATGTAGTTATAAAATTTAAATGATCTATTACCTAAAGGAAGTATATACAAATTAAAAATCTAAGAAAAAAATACAAAGAATTAACGAATAATATATATATATGTAATTAAATGAATTCCTTTGTAGTGTTCTAATGCTCTTAGTATTATTTCTGTATCAATCACCTTTTCAATATTATGAATTAATGTAGTACATATATGTAAGATATTAGTATAAATTTTAAAATTATATGCTATTAACTTAAAATATCCTATAATTTTAATGAAAAAGTTAGTTATTATATATTTAATCAAGAAATATTGCTTAATGTATCGCGAATTGATACTCAGATGATTAATACAAAAATATTAATTATTTTTTGTATATATATTAAAGTCTTTCTATTTTTATTTAATAAAGTATTAAAATAAATGCTTTATATATATGATTTAAGAAATAAAAAACCTTTTATATATTAGGAATATTTTTGATATATCTTCTTTTTAATAATCGCATTTAATGCTTTCTTTTTTCCTTTATATTAATAGTTACTTTACAAAACTCCTCCTCTTTTTCATTCCCTTCCGATATTACAAAACCTTAGAAATATTTTTCAATAGCAACTGTTTTCTTTTAAATGTTATCCTAATGTTTTTTTGGATGTATACATATGAATTTATAAAATTTATTTTTCTGCTATTTTATCGGTTTTTATACTGTTTCATCATTAACTATAGAATTTAGATATGTACATTCTTCTTTTATAAAAATTAATAGTTCCTCTCTAAAACAATTTTCTTAGATATAAGCAAGAATTTTCTTGTTTATGCTACTGTCTAGGTTTCTGTTGTTAGTTTTAATAATATCTTTTTTTATCTGTTATTTTCTATATAAACTTTTTTTTGTCTTCTATTTATTTAAGGAACTATCCAAATATGACTCCCTATTTTCTATATGTTCTACTTTTTTGAATTATTCCAAAACTACTATAAATATACACAGTTATACTAGTAATTTTTTATTTTATATAATTCTTTATAATTTACTTTGTGTTCCAATATTGCTATATTTATTAATGATACATTACTTTTAGGATCTTCCTTTTTTTATAGATATGAAATGCTTAGAAATTTCTGTGTTCGCCCCGTAAATGAATCCTCTTCCAAATACTATTCTATAATTATGGCCTTTTTTGATATACTCGATCAACATATATATTTTTCTTTTTCTAGAAATGGAAATTTTTAAACTTCATTCAATGATTTCTTTTTTAATTTTTTCATTTAATTTATGTAAGCTTTTACTTCTCTCCATTTATTTTTCTAATTATTAAGCCAATCTAATTTTTCTAGTCTTTTAGAATGATTTCTATGTCTTTCTAATTTTTTATTGCATAAAATATTTTATTTCTCAATTTTATTGCTACTGTTAATATTTCTCATTCTTCCTTCTACATTTGTCAAATTATGATAGGTTCAACTTCGCTGTTCTGTGAACTCTTATAGGCATATTTCCAAAAATTCTACTTTTCATTATTCCCATTCATCACTAATGTATGTTTTGTGTATATCAGTATGCACTACTGTAATGGATTTGGATATATTCTTTATTCTATTTTACTCCTTTACATTTTTATTCATACACAGTTCATTTATTTTTATTTTTTTTTAAGTTCTAAGTCAACATTTTTTCTAGGTTTTAAATGATTGTGTTAAAAGCTTAATTTTTGTAAGAAAAAATAAGAGTAGTTGTAATCTAAGAAATATCAATTATTTTCTTTTCATCTTTTATGTTTTTTTGTATTTTATAAATGTTTTAAAATTTAATTTTTTTTTATTATATTTTTAATTATTTCATTGTAATATATGATTAAAATTATGGCGTGATATGTAGTTTACATATTACATTTATTTAAAAGCAATATAAAATAAATAATTATTCATGTGTGTTACTGAATATTTCTTCATGGTATTGTAATTAAAATATTTACTTAAAAATAATATTTAATATTAATATAGATATTTTGCCTAAGTAAAATTTTCATACACAAATACAATAATAAAATTGAAATAGAAACATATAAAAAAGCGCAGTATATATTTGAAAATATAAATAAAAGTAAACTTATATAACAATCATAATTTCTTTAATTACGATATTCTAACTTTTTTGCATCTAATATGTATATATTCACAAAGAAGTAACTATCATGTAAATTACTATAACTAGTCACTTACAATTAATATTTTTTAGATAATATTATATTAGAAGGTAATTCATAATTATAGGTATATTATTAAAATAAAAATATACCTAAAAAATATGTATGATAAGTGTTAAGATAAACTTTATATTGATGATAAATACATATTCATTTTACAAATATTCTTTTAGCAGAATACATAAATATAGAATTACTTGATACTGCAAAACAAACTTGTTTTTATATATGATTTCACTAATAATACAATAAATTATATATATTAACATTATGTAAATGTTATTTATGTGATATTATTGTTAAATTTTAATTAGTATTTTTTAATTTTACTGGATTTAATAAAATTGTTGTAACCATTTTTTCATTAACGAATTATGTTATATACTATATATTTCAATTATAGATTAACATAATTTATTAAATTCCCTACAGTTTAGATATTATAGTAAAGGAATCATCATTTATTTTGTAATACTACATTAATATATGTCATATATTTATTATAATCATTTTCATACAATATAATAAAAATCCTGTTTATCCACTATACCTAGTGGTATTGTCATGCATATACACTTATTGAATTGCTCTTTAGGATGCATATCAATATAAGTATATATATATTATATAAATATATTTCTGATAATAAATATTATATATATTTACTATTCTAATCTTTAGTATTAATATTGTTAATGTAATCAATATTATCGTATTTTTCTACTTTTTATGTATCTTCTTCACAATATAGGTATCCATAAAATATTTATTTTGTAATTTCATATATTTTTTTTTTTCGAACTTTTTAAACATTTTACATGTTTTTTTTTTTGTATGAAATCTCTATGATTCAATTAGAATATTTCTTTATATTATTATTTGTGTTATAATATTCCTAAGAAAATGTATTTGAACATTTTTCATTTTCTTATTTTTTCAAAATATATTTCATTTATTTTTTTTATCATAAATTATATGAGAGAATATATCTATTATTGAGAATTTATATATTATAATTTTTTACACTATGGTATGTTATATGATACCTTATCTTAGCCAAATATGTTTGCTTATTTTTAGAACTCTTTGTAGCTCTTTTTTCTATTTTCTCGTTTATATATTTAAACATATTCTTATTTCTTCTCGTTTAAGATAAAACCAAAGTCTAAATGAAGTAAAAAAAATTGTTATAAACTTATTTGTTCCTAGCTACAAAACATATGCAACAATAATTTTCATTCTAAATAGATTAAAGAGATTGAAAAAAAACATTCTCAATTTTAATTGAAATAATATATTGTGGTATAAAAAGAAAAAATATTTAACATACTACCATAAATATTTATATAATTATTGGAAATGAAGAGTTAAATTTACGACAATTAGAGTGAGAAGTTGATCAATGTGAAAGAATACATAAGTATGTAAAGTTTTTAAGAGAAATAAACTTCATTGTATTTGAAAAAGTTCTTGGACTTCATTGACAACGTTTAAGAATTGTACCCAGTTATTCTTGGTAATACGATTTATACGAGAATTATATTTATTTAAAATATTTTTAAATTATTTTCAAAGTTTATTGCATTTTGTGTAGTATATCTATTTAAGTGATCATTATATAAACAAATATATTTTTCATTATAGATGTGAAGAATACATATATATTGAATTATAGAGGTAGTATAACAAATAATTAGCATTAAAAATATAAAAAAGTGGAAATTTTTAAAATATATGTTTTTGTAGAAATGTATAAACATAATCCTATTAAAATAATTAATGTTTTAAATTAGATAAATAATACATATTATATATAAAAATAGAATATTTGTTTGAATATTTTATTTTTTGTGGATATTGGAATATATAAGTGATGAAACTATAAAAATATTATACTGAAAACTGAAATTTAATACTGTTTTATATTTAGCTTGTGTTATTTGCACAAATTAAAAATTGATAATATACTTTATTAAATATAAAAAAGATGTAATTTGGAATATATTTAAAATTTATGTATATATATATAAACGGAAATTTACACATTATATTTGAGATATATATACATTATAAGAATGAAAATTAAATATTTTACTTGGAAATTAATGTATAAGTATGTAACTTATTAATGTAAGAAACGTACAAATAATTTAGTAAAATATAGATATTAGTTTTAAGAAAATATTTATAAATGTTGTTTAGAAAAGTCAAATGGTGCTAAAATTGAAAATTTTTTATTTATATATATGGAACAATTTTATTTTATAGTTAAAAAACTTTTAATATATTATATGTGGATTACCATAAATTCATGATATAAATTAATTTGTATAATATATATAAAAATTAACTATGAGTAAATATTAAATGTTACAAAAGAGAGAGAAAAAGTAGAAGAAACTAAGAAAAAACCTTAATGAATATCATAAGGCAAATAATTTATATTTTAAAAAAGTAAAAATATAATAATTTTAATTTCTGTAAATGTTTTTTTTTTTTTGGAAATTTAAAAATAGTATATAAAATTTTTCTTTTTTTTTCCATTTTAAGTTTATTATATATTTACTTGGAAAATATTGTGATTTAAGACCAATATTGAAAGGCCATATTTCAAATTGTTACAATTATTTTTGTTAGTGCAATATTTTTGTAATTACTACCATTTTCCCATAATACATAAGAAATCGAAATATTTTTAAATGAAATATTTTTGCAGTTAAAGGGTTTTTTAATAAAATATTATTTATTTATATATTTAAGTTAATCCCTTATTCCGAACCTTTAAAATGTGTACTTTATATATTTTTAAAAGAATAAATAAAAATTAATATATTTCCATAAAATTAGTAAAGGATGAACATCTAAATCATATATTTTAGAAGATTATATTGTTATTCATTCTGATTTGATACAAATATATTTTAAATAAAATTATTTTATTTGTTATATTTTTAAATTAATGAAATTATATGCAAATAATTTTATAGAAATATATCTCTAATCTTCCAATTTTTTTTTTTGTTTTTTTTTTACTATATCTGTATATCTTCTAAATATATGTAGTTAATAAAAAAAAAATTAAAATCTTAAGTTAAAGTGAAACTACTTCATTAGTAATAAGATAAATTAAACTTAATTAAAATTTTTTATTTTCAAATATTATGGTACATAAGTAGAAATATCAGTCCTTGTATGCTTGAAGAATATATATTTTTTCGTATATTAAGTATTACTATATATATAAGGTTTTTTAAATATATAATGCATTATAATTTATTCTATGTTATTGAGGAATAATTAATACATATATTTTAAATTATATAAAACAAAATGTTGCTTTTTACATTTATTATTATTAAAATTAATATTTTATTAAATATAACTAATTTTTACAATATACCATGTTTATAATACTAGAATTATTAATAGAATAGCACATTAAAATTAGTAATTATCATCTTAAAATTAGAGAAATCTATTATACATATTCTCTACATTTTCTATAGTATATAAACTCAATATATATATATTATAAGAAGCTCCATATTTATTTCTTAATTGTGAATATTATTAATAAAAGAATTATATAATTAATGCACTAGAGTAAAAAAAATTAAATTATATATTTTAAATGTTTTTGAATCAGTTAAAATTACTCTATTTTATTGAAATTCAGTTTTCTTTTAAGGAACGTTATAATGATAATGAAATAATATATTTTTAAGGTTATTTTACTTTGTATGTGTGTTAAAGTTTACTATAGTTATATAAATTTTACTAATTATTTAAAAATAATAAATTAAAATTTTTTATTCATATAGCACCCCTTATAATTAGAAGTATACAATATTATTATTAGTACATTGCATACCGAATATATGGGGATATTGAAAATTTGTAAGATGGAAAATAAAACTAAGTCAATTATTATTATTATAATTGCTATGTTTATGCTTAAAACTTGGTATTGTCATTTTTATAATGATACGGTATAATAATATTATTTAATAATATTTGAATTATTCTTATTTTACGTATTTTAATATTTTTAATACTATTTTATTCTGTTAAATTATGGATTTTATTAAATAAGAAGTATCTAAAATTTATTTTGTTAAGATATTTTTAACAATTAATTGTATGAAAATTGTAACCTTTGTGAAAAGTTATGTCCAGTAAATTATGAATTTCTAGTAGAATATAAACAAACTAAAGATTCATATATTTTGAGTTTAAAGGATGATATGCTAAATAATGAAGATAAGAAGAAGGAAAAAAACAAATGATCTAATATAAATTTATTAAATAAGGTGCATACTATACAGAAATTGGTGATTATAATAGTGGAATATTTGATAGAAAACATTTTCATTTTGAAAAAATGGGGATAAAAAAAAAACATTACTATAATTTTATTGAAAAAAGGAGGAGAATTATATATATAAGTTTATAGAAAATAGTATTTAGATGATACGGATTTGGAGTTCCTATTATTTGTCTTTTTATCTTGCTAGGATTAGGATACCCCATATCTCATCGTTATAGTGTGGTGGAAGGAATAAGGGGGAAACTCGTAGAATTACTTCCAGTATTTTATGATGACCTCGATAAGGTATTAAAGGTTTGTGAAATGAGTATAATATTATATAGTGTAGTCATCGTTATTTTATCAATTATACTTACAGTAGTGATTTATACGATCTTAAGAAATAATGAAAAATATCAAAAAATTAAATATAGGAATAGGTAAAATATAAATCAAGGAATACGTTTCTTTGGGGTAAATGAATCTTTAGTATGAAATGATATCTATAATATCTTTTGTTTTGCGCTTAATGAGCATACCTTATTTGTTTACATTTAATAGATGTTTATAATTAAATTAGCCTAAATAATTTGTAACAATAAAAAAATATATTCTCTGTTTTTTGCTTATTTAAAAGTTATAAATTTTTTTAATGTGTATTATAATGTATTGCCATAATTTAATGAAACATTATAATTAATATATATATTTATATAGAGAAAATGACTTCTATGAAATGTTTTATATTTTTTCTATAAAATTTATATATAATAAAACAATATATATAATTGTACTAAATGCTCATGTTATTTTATACTAGAATTATAAAAAATGATATATTTTGTATTTCAATAAAATACTGTTTAAATTTATTATTTGATAAAACCTTTAATAAAATGTATCATTATTTTTAACTTAAAAACGAATTTGCATTGTTTTGTATTCATTGTAATGATGTAATAGTATAATTATTTCAAAAAGATATATTCACTATAAAACAACTTTTTTGATAAGTATGTTAAATTATATATTTATTAGATTACCGTATTAAAAAGATTTTTTTTATTTTTCGTTTTAATTGTATAAAAGTAATATATAATAAAATAATATCCTTATAATTGTGGTTTATTTATAATTGTTGAATAACTTATGAATTATAAAAGCTTCAGAATAAAATTTAGGTGTAATGTCATTTAATTCATTTTAATTTTTCATAAATAAGGTGTTAATTATATTTTGGAAAATTTAATAAAATATATATTATACTGAAAATTTATAAATAAATAAACTATATAAATATTTTTCTTCTTTATATATTTATAGTATTAGCATAATAAATTAAATGTAATATTATATTAATAGATAAATGTTTTATATTGCTTTGGTTTTCTAACTTTGTTTTTCTGTAATAATATATATGTAAATATGTGTTATACATTTATATAAAAAAAAATTATCATTAAGGTTTATGAAAATAAACATATACTCTTTACAATTATACATTATTATGTAGATGTTTATGCATAAAATGTTGTTATATTTTTTGTTTATAAGTGTTTTACTTATAGTGTTAATGTTAATTTAATATGTGTATAAATATATATATTTTATTAATTAACAATTAGTAATATTTTTAAATTAATAACTATTATTCCTTGAACAAAATAAAAGTGAAATATGAAATATTTATTTGTATATAATTTATAAGTACAAAATATTGTTTTATTTCTTACATATTTCTTGATACGTTATATTAAAATGTTATTCTACTTTTTTTATAATATATAATTAATTATATATAAAATGTAAAGTTCTGTATGCGATAGTTTTGAGAGTAAATTTAATAAATAATTTCATTTATTAAATTTGATTTTTCATAGATTCTCATGAAATTTATTGTACAGTATTAATATATGTTTTAGCTATCATAACTGTATACATTTAAAAAGTATCTTTTAATAATTTAAATAATACATGCAAATGTTTATTGTTGTATCTGTATACTTAGTTTCTAGGTGAATATGACCAGTATATATTGAAATATTTGCATAGAAAATGTGAATATATTACTTTTATGAATTTAAATAAGAACTGTCTATATATTTTTTTTTATAATATTAAATATTATTATATTTTATTAAAATATTTATTTCTATGAATGTAACATGTATGTACATGAATATATATGGACTAATCTTCTGTGGTAACATGCTTTTTCTTTTCTATATTTCCATATATTATAAGAAATAATTATATTTAGAAACAGAAAGAATTATGTTTTATTTAATACATGATTAATTGGGAACGATCTAAAAATTGAGAAGACCATATATTATTATTTGAAATTTTACGGAAATTTTTGCTTTGAAATATATTAAAGTACTTTTGTTTCCTGTATATCATGTTAGGACTATTATTATGTTTACTCTTACATTGTTCGCACTAAATTTAAGTACATAATTGTAAAAATATGTATAAATTTTTAACTTTCATTTTGGTTATGCATAATTATAAAAATATTCTGTGAAATCGTAAAAGCTGTTAAAAAAGTTTTACATACTTCATATTAATAGTTGGTCAAGAAATAAATTAATAGGTACAATTAAATCCTAGGTGTTGAAGAAAATTGTAGAAATACAAGGAAATATAAGTTTATTATTAAGGGTAATTTATAGAAAATTTTGAATAATTTTTTGTAATTGTTAAATATTAAAATTCAGTGAAACTAGGATAAAATTCATATGCATAGAATGCCATATGTAAAGTCACTTTTGCTTTACTTATTTAACCATTATACGGAATTTACAGAATATATAATTCTAAAAATACTATAATTAAGATATTATTATTTATCATATTTATAATTTAAGTAGTCTAATATTTTTTTTTTTTTATGCTTGTTATTCATGATATTTCGCCAAGAGTAATAGTTATATAAATTTTTTATTTATATTATATGAACGAAAAATTGCTTCTATTATTATTTTTAGTGTATTTAATTTTATTGGATAAAATGCATTATAATAATGCACAAACATTATATATTCATCTAAAATATTTTTAAAGTGAAGATAATGTTTTATATTTTATAAAATTCACCATTTAAAAAAAAATAATATATTAAGTAAAGCAAGTAAGATATTTTAATTAAGAACAAAAAAAAAAAAAAAAATTAGATTTTTTCTATTTTTATTTATAAAGGATTATAATTTAGAAAAATTAGAATAAAGAAAACAAATATATAAAAAAAAAAATAAATAAATAAATATAAAAATCAGTGAAAAAACGATGTATCTATAGTTACTAAGGTATCAAATAGTAATTTATTTCATGTTTTATGAATCTTTATATGTATTCATACTTTTTATTTTTGCATTATATAATAAGCGGATATATATTATATACATATTATATTATGTGCCATTAAAATAATATGTATACAGTTAACAACATATAATATTCTGATTAAATAAAAGAATTAACTATAATATATTATAATATAATAAAAAAAAGTTATACATTTAAATTACATTTTTAATAGTATAATTATTTACTTCAGTATTTAAATGTAACAATAAATTTCAGAATATATATTTGATACAATATAGAAAAAAAACTTTTTTTTTTTTATCAATTTTTCTTTTATAAGTTTAAAAATCAGGATTTAGTTCCAACATTGAATTTTTTTCTTCTTTTTATTGCTTATTTCATTCTTTTTTATATATGCACTTTTGTATATATTTAAATTTCTGTTCATTGTATTATATAGACACTGTTTAATTTTTTAGTTTCTGCAGTCTATATTTTTAGTTTTATTTTTCATTTTATTAACTATTTTGGAAATCCTTTCATATGTTTACATATATATATGTGTAATTAGTATAATGTATATATATAAATATATTTTTAAAATTTTCTTTTCTTCAAATTTTCAGTTTTTCTTTTATCTACATTTTATAATATTATTTTATTTATTTTATTTTTTAGAATTATTATTTCAGAAGATAAGGTTAT
Source organism: Plasmodium brasilianum (assembly GCF_023973825.1). Taxonomy (NCBI): domain Eukaryota; phylum Apicomplexa; class Aconoidasida; order Haemosporida; family Plasmodiidae; genus Plasmodium; species Plasmodium brasilianum. Next base: position 1,974,385 of record NC_090123.1, read on the forward strand.
AAAATAAACAATTATTAAATATTAATAGTATGACTTTATGAAAAAATTATTAAATCTAAGAAAAAATTGTATTTGAATTTTGTCATTTCAACAAAGTTACTGAATAGTCAATATATTAATGAACGGTTATAATAATTGTTTTGATATGTATAATTATAAATGTCAAACTTATTCTGTTTTTTCATGCTTGTGTATTACTTTTAATAGTATCTTTACTTATTTACCGATTGTTCTTTTATAAATAAAAAAACATAAAAAAAAGAATAATTGAAGTAGTTAAGAATATGTACATTGTAATAATATGCATATGAAAATAATGAAAAATACGAATTCCTTTTTTTATATTACATATATCTATATTAGGAGAACTTATTCTTAGTAAAAAAAAGTTAATTTAAGAAAGGATAGGATGGAAAATAAGGAAAACAATGATTGATAAATCTATGAAAATACGCTACGAAAACAAATGAAAATAAGAAAAAAATATAAAAAGAAAAAAATCATAAAGTATGGTAATGTATAATAATAAATATATAAGTATAACGCACATTTAAACAAAATTTTTTTTTTTTTTAACATGTTTACCTTTTTAAGGAAGCAATTGATAAGATGTTTTCTACAATAAAAAGATAAATATTAACATAAATGACAAATGCAAAACGGGCATGAAAGAAAAAAACAAAAAGGAAGTGTAAAAGTTTGAAAATATGTTTTATTTTATTTTTACTTTCTTATTTATATATGAAATTGAAAAAACATGAAAATAAATCTATAATTATGTACAATCTTTGGAAATGGTAACATAAGAATTGAAAAACATTTTCGAAGAATTTTTATAAGTCATGCTGCTATACTGTACAGATGAATGTGTACTTACGTATGTGCATAAAGATATACACATATATATAGACTTTCCATAGAATGATCTATCATTTTACATATATCAACATTTATATATATCTATTACATAGAATGAATATTTGTTTTTATAAGTACTAAAACACTTTAACATATTTGACAATATCATTAAAAGTATTAAACCAAGAATTATCTCTTCATAAAAGAAGAGAATATTAAAAATTTATAACAAATAAATGAAATTAAATGCATTTTACATGGAATGCTTTATCGTTTCCACCTTAATCATTCCATCTATTTCTTATTATGACTGAGCTTCATACGAGCATATGTAAATTTTTTTTGTGTTATCCTCACAATAGAAGGCGAGCCAAATAATGAAATTCCATAAGAAATGTACTTTTATGAAGTCACCTATTTGTACATGAACCATTTAAAACAAAGTAAATTGGATAATATATTTGTTGTCGGAAAGTAATTTAATGCGTATAAATAAATGAAATAATTTGAGTGCAAAGTTGAGATAATATGTTTGTATATTCATATGAAGTATTATTCATAAGTGAATGCTTATTTATGAATATAACTCTAATAAATTATATATACTAGCTTTCTTACATATGATATCATGTTTATATTGAAAAGTCCTCACTGGGAGTACATATGCGCCTACATGAACACATACGTACATGTACACATGTATATATATACGCACATATGCATATGAACATATATGTACATACATATATATACGCGTAAATACATATACGAATACATATATGCGCACATATATAAAAACATTTGCATACTAGGTATATATTTATGTGTTTTTACTCACAGTAGGATCTTATGATACCCCACTGCATATGTATACATGTGAGAGAAAGTTTATGCTTACATCAAAGAATGAGACAAATCATAAAATTCTTATAAATATCAGGGGAGTAGAACACCAATGCATAAAATATATTGAAGCAGATATTTAACTCAGGGATGTAATTAAAGAAGAGGAGAAGAAAATATATGTTTGATAGATCATCTTAACATGATATTGCTTAAATTATTTAGATGAACAACAAATTAGTCTCAAAACTAACCAGATTATATCACGTCTAAGTTACATATGTATTTTTTATTACTTTTATTAAAGATTTTTATTCAAGGTTTTAATTAGCATATTCGTAGTAAGCACGGAGGAAGTACAAATACGAGTGTAAAAACGGAAAATGAATAAAATGCATGGATATAATGCTGAAACAGATATATTATTAATTAGTCGTACTTCTATGTAGGAGAGTTTATATGTAAATGTTGGTGTATATATGAATAAGATGAATTTACATTTAAATTGGACATATTTTGAATATTCACTATGCATAAACAAGCATGTAAAGGTATACATTTATAGTAATAAAAAAAAATGAATAAAAAACTTGCACATTCAAATATGAATATAATAAATTAAATCATTTGTAACTTAAAAAGAAAAGAAAATTATACTATAATTTTTATTGTTCTCTTTTGTAAAAATTACATTAGATATATATATGAAAACTTATTTTTAATATGAAAGTTTTAAATATTTTTTGAAAAAAATAAATTAATTAGAAAAATTAAATAGCATTAAAGTATTAGAGTGGAATGAAACACAAGTAAATAAAACTTGTAATGATCATAAATTTCATGCTTATTCTAAGATAAATATTTTTGTGTGTACAGTATTCATAGATCTCATAGTAATAATATTTTCGAAGTGCCCTAATAATTCTATTATAAGGATAACTGAAAAAATATTAACGCAACAATAGAAAAATAATAATATCATAGAGTATGCGGATAAAAAGTATTAATATATTTTTAAACTAAATATTAAAATAAAAAAAGTTCTATAGCGCATTACTATAGTGACATTAATAACATCTATTAAAAGAAATATATAATATTGTCTTAAAAGGTATACTTAAGAAAAATAGTTATTACAAGTTATATTATATCTATAAGACAACAAAACGTATTAAGAGATTAATATAAATATATATATGAATTAATATTTATATATATATTTAATAATATCGTTAATTAATCTTGTAAAGTTTTCCAAAGAATCTAATAAAAAATTTCAACAAAAAATGTGAATTATTTATAGAATATTCTTTTATTTTGATGAATAATATAAATATTTAATTTTAATTGACGCGAATATTTTTAACAAATATTACATGTATAATATAATTTGAGAAAAAATAAATTCTCCTAAAATTTGACAACAATAATAAATATGAAACATTTGAAAATAATTGTAGTTTAGAAGCTTATGAATTCAAATGATTTTTATCATTATATACTCTGTATAATAGTATTAATTATTCAATTAAAATCTTAACATTTCTATATAAACACGAATTTATAAATTTTGACAAATGTGTATCCAAATGAAAGATGTACTTAATGTTCTTGATAAATGAATATTTTTAAATATATATATATATATATGAAAATCTTAAGTAAAAAAGTTTATTAACTTATTTTTACATAATTCTCATAATGTATTATACTGGTAATTTAAAGTTTTTTATATTGTTTTTTTAAAAAACTAATTTGTTTACACACGTTTGAATGAATTAATATGGTATTGTCAAAATAATATATTAATACATTGTATTTTTATGAGTATTTACGTTCACTACATTCAGCGAACATTATGAAATATAACTATTTCTGATTTTATATGTATATTTTATAAAATGTCTAATTTATTTTATGCTAATAGATGTAGTTTAATTTATGATTCTAAGTAATATTTATTAATAAATAAATAAAGAATATACAAAATTTTATCTCCTTCGAAAAAATGTTAAAATTTAAAGTAATGCATTAAATATTTTCCTAAATTTTTTTATATGTTATTTTACGTTATCTTTTTGTACTATTTAACGATATCATTTTTTTCTTAAATTATTTTATTTACAATAATTGTTTACTGGAATTTTGTTTTGAGTATCTTATTTACTAAATGTTTTAATTTAATAATATTTTTCTCCTTTTATATTATGATCATTTCTATAGATCTTATAAACTTATATTAATTTTTTTAAAAAAATAAAATAATAAATAATTATAAATTACTTAATTCTTAAATTTAATAAAATTAACTTATAATAAACAAAATGTATTATTTTAAGTTATACAAATATTATAGTATGACACTTATAATAAGATAGTACAAAAATATAAGAGTGTTAAACTGGATGGTACTTTTTAAAATAGAAAATTGTGTACATTAATTAAATCCTAGAATATAATTTTTATATTATTATAGTATAAGTGCTCTACACGTCATAGGTTTATAGCACATATACGAATAAATATCTGCCCAATATAAAAATTGTCTTTTTTTATTTTTTCTTTTCATTTAATTTTATAAATACTATTGTACTCCATACATCAATTTATATTTTTGAAATATCATATAATGTTTAAAAGGTATAAAATACATAATGAAGTAGGCTTATTCTTAAAAATAATAAGGAAAAAATTAATTAATATGTTCTATATATAAAATAAAGTATCTATTCTCTCCTCATATATCTTTTTTATTATAATTATGAACAAAGATTTTTATGAAGTAAAAAGCTATCTTATTTTAATTTAGTCGTGGAAATTATTGCTAATAAAAATTTAGAATTCTTCTGTTAGAATATTAATATATATATATATATCTTTTTTTTTTGGGAATATATAAATAATTTTAGATGTACAAAAACTGATATATGTTGTGTTGCCTTTTTTATAATAACTTTCTTTAAAATATTTAAAGGAATATATTTAAAAGTATATTTGCTTTTTTATACCCCTTGTATTTTATTTATGTAATTTTATTCTTTTTTAAAACATAAAATAACAGCGCAAATAAATATATATTATAATTGCTATTTTGTAGATAAAGCGTTATTATTTTACCTAATTAAAAATATTATAACATCAAAACATCCTAATATGATAGAAAAAATATAATCTTTTATTATATTAAACATACTTATTATATTTTTTATTGGGAATGTTTTAATTTATGTTATGCGGTATAATAGAAACATAGCTGATAATATTTCGTATATTATTTGATACCTAAAGTTGAATATACATATAAATTAATTTTTATTATTTGTATGTAAATTTATTATATCATAAAAATTTAAAGTAATTTTTTTTTATTGAACTGTAATTTAGGTAATTCTTTAGACAAATAAAGCAGTGAATATGGAATCTTTAGTCCAACAACTAATATATTATTATCATAAAATGAGAAAGAACAAACAATTTACTATTAAAGATATATTATATGATATTAGATAAGATGATTCAGAAAATGAAGGTAATAATATTTACTCAGCATATGGTATAAATGATAGTTTAAGGTTAAACATAATTCAAATGCTACAGATAATAAATTATTTAAGAAATTAGAGTCGGCTATATGTAAGCCCCTTGAGGTGATAAATATATTTATCTTTTGGAAATCTGTTATATAGAGTGTTTAGTCCTGCATATATTTGCCAAAAAATTTACCTATCCTACAAAAAAAACAGGTTTAAAGAATTTAGAAGATATGAGTAGCCCTTAGTATTTACTTTACAGGAATACATTCTATTATAGTATTTTTATTTTTTATTGCATTATGAAATTTATTGTTTATTAGAGAATGAATTACTGAGAATATTATTTTGCTCTAATGAGAAAGGTACAACTGTATTGTATTTTGTTGCTTTAATATGTATTTTAAAGTTTATTTATATACTGGTAAAATTTTAAAAACCCATAGATAGAGTAGGAGAAAATGAAATGATGTCCCGTTTATAATACATATACTGTTTTCGAAAATAATATTTATCACTAATCTAAATAAGTTTTGCTTTATGCTTAATAAAATAATATTCTTAGAAAAAAGAATTGTATTTTAATAAATTTTTTCTTATGGGACCTACATATTATAAAAGTATACACTCATGAACAAAAGTAAAGAAAAATATGTTAAATATTTTTAATAGTACGAATGTTTCTACTTTTGATTATTTATAATACTGAATTTTTTGGCGTAATTTAGTACTGTTATACATTGCATAATAATGTATATATATATAAAGATATAAACGTGAAATTGATATTTCTCGATATTTACATTATAAATATGTGTTTTATAAGCACAAAATATATATACAATTTGTATCATATGGATTCACATTATGGTAAATATGTAGACGTTTAATTTAATATTAAAAACACAGTTAATATAACTTTAATAATCTACTGGAGAATTTTATATTTTTAAAAATTATATTTTTTTCTTCTATAGTTTTATGTGATCATTTGAATTAACTTTTAAAAACATATGTTATACATTAGTTTTATTTTCTTTATATTACGTTTTTCTTCATATAGTAAAATAAAAGCCGTATTTGTTTTTGTGTTTAAATGTATTTTTTATTTAAAAGTAAACATAACAAGTTATATTTATAGAAAAAATATTATATGAAATATATGTTTTATAACATGATGCTATGTTTTTTTCAATATATTTTTTTTATTATTCATGTATGAAATTAGAAAACAATAATAATATAATTCTTTTTTAAAGTAGCAATTATTAATATAATATCATCGTTTTAACAATTCATGAAGAATTATTTTTAAATGTGGATCTTGAAATTTCCTCAGATTACATTTTATCTTACGTATTTGTTGGAGCTACGAACTTTTTTAAAAAATTACTTGGACAACTGTGAAATATACACAAATAATAAAAAATTATATTTATTTTACTATTGAAATAATTAAACAACTTAATAATATTACCTATAATATTCTTATTTAATGTACTTTGTACAAAATTACTCTAAAAATATTTGTATCTTCTTTCTCATATTTCTAATAAATATATATATAACATTGAAAAAATAAGAAGTAATTTAAAAAAATTCGATAAATTTTTAAACTTTTCTTGCATATATAATAGTATGAATTACATATAATTAAATACTATAACCTGTATTAATTAAATTAAAAAATTAATGGATTCTTTTATATATTTTTTAATATATGCTTTTGTTGTACGTTAAGTCATATACTATAAATTTGATACTATAAATGCATTATATATCATAAAATAAAGCGTATGTTTATAAAGGATCTAATGGCATTAATATAAAGTAAATAAAACAGAAAGTTATAAAAAGTATTATTTTCTTAATTTATTATTATATTGTTATAACAATTAATAATATTATGGGAATAACTAATTTTTCCATAATATAAATGTCATAGTGTTTTAATTATTAATAAGAAAATATCAATTAAGTGAGTAATACTTCACTTGATGTAGAGAAAAATGTATTATCTATATTCTCTACATTCTATATTCTCTATGTACTCCATACTTCTAAATATTATAAACTCATGTATATGATTTTTTATTTGATTTTTTAAATTAATAAAATAATTATTTAATTAGTTTACTATATAAAATAAATAATTTATATATTTTGAATTTTTATTGATGAATTCAATTTATATCATATTTTGTAAAGTTAAATTGTTATAAATAATATAATATAATATAACAATTTTAGAATATATATTTGAAGTTATATTTTTTTTTCTCCCTTGTAAAACAAATTGCGGTTAAATAATATTTGTTATGATTTTATGAAAAAAAAAAACTAATTAAATAATAATAATAGAGTTCTATATGATTAAAACTATATTATGTTATTGTTAATTATATCGTTTCTCAATTTATTACTGTATTAAATACTTATATTATGGAACAAAAAATTAAGTCACTCTTATTTATTAAAATTGCTACATTTAACCTTTTTATTTGGATATGTTATTTTTGCATTTTCACAGTATGATATAATTATTTAAGGATATTTGTGCTATTTTTATTTTTCGTGCTTTATTTTTATTAGTTCTTTTATTTTATATTAATTCATTCTTTTAAAGGATAATTATTTTTTTATTTTTTCTTAGAGTACGTTTAACAAATCTTTGGATGAATGCTACAAACATAGTAGAAAATTGTATACAATAAATTATCGTTTACTAGCAAAATATGAACATGATAACGATTCAATTATTGTTCGTTTAAAAGAAGGGATACAGAATGGAGTGCATGATAGAAGAGATAAATCTAGAAGTGGAATATTTAGTGATGAAAAAAAGAAAAAGCCAAATGGAGGTTCACCTAGGATTGAAAGAAGCCATAAAAAATATATGAAAAATAAATATCATATATTTGAAACAAAAAAATTGTCTTATTTAGAAAAAAAAATATTCAAAGAACTAGATTATGAAGATTTTCTAAAAAACAACAGGACATTTAGTGATAAGGTTTATAAAAAAATAATATTTAAAAAATGCGGATTGCGAGTTGCTTTGCCTTTATTAGTATTTTTGGTGTTATCATTATCATACATATTAGATAAGTTTTGGGGATATGGACTTACATCTGCTTTGTATAATGTAATACTTATTTTTTCACCTGTTCAACAAATAAGTATTGCACCTGGGAATTCAATAAAAATATCTTCGGCCATAAAAGATTTACATGATTTTTTGAATAAACCATCTTTACAATGGTTCACACAAATTTTATTAGAAAACACAGTGACAAAAAAGATAGCAAATTTTTGTGTGACAGGATTTTTGGGATTTCTAATATATTTTGTGCCTTTATTCATATTAAGTATAATGCTTATATCAGCGGTTGTTTATTATCATAAAAAAGTTAAAAAATATGAAAAAATTAAGTTCAGGAAAAGGTAAATGAATAATAAGTAATATTTTTCTTTCTCTAATAATACGCTGAGCATGAACTAATACCTGTAATATCTTGAATGGTTTTCATAATATGTATATTCATAATTGTTTATAATTTATAAAAGTACGTACATGTAACTGGTCTCATTCATACACACCAATAAAAAGAATGTTCTCACTTTTTTGTGAATTTGAATTTTTCAATATTTTTTAATTTGCATTTTATGTTAGGTTTCATCTAAATTGAATATTTTGGGTTATATATATTTATGTATCTCCATTTATTACTATAAAAAAATTATACTTGTGCTTAAGAATTAATATGATGTAACATAATTTATATACTTTTATTGATGTCTTGTGCTAATTTATATTTTAATTATTAATAATACTTCTTTACATTTTTTTATCTTTTTATAGTCTAAAAATATTATTTGTTGATGAATTTAGAAAAAATTTTATTAGGATTTAATTAAAAAAAAATATATCTCGTTTTGTATCTAATAGTACGAAATGAATGTACTTTATTGTATTGATGTATATATTATATATATTAAAACTTAAGATCTATTACATAAAATAAGTTTTATAAGAAATATGTCATAGAAAAATTTCAGAGTAAAGCCATTTTCAATGGATTTTTATTTTTTTTTTAAATAATGTAAAAAATAAAATATAAATATAATATATCATTATTAAATTTAGGGTACTATAATAGTTCAATAATTTCATAATTCTAAATATTTACAATTAAATAGAGAGTTACCATGATTTCGAGTTTTGTTATTTTAATTAATTGTGCTGTTAATTCAATATAGTAAAAATTCAAATAAATATACATTATATTGAAAATTTATAATTAAATATTTGTATGTATTTTATATTTTTTACATAGTTTTATGTATAAATCAATGAATTAATAGTAATCGAATACTGATAAAACAATATGCATAAATCATTTTTTTTTTTCATAGGAATAAAACTTAATAAACATTTATATCTATGTCAAAAAAATACATTATCAGTAGGGATAATGAAAAAGTATATAATTTGTTTACATACATATAATAATGCATCTACCTTTTTTTATATATTTTTCATCATTTTTTATGTTTATTAATATATTATGTAAATAGTTAAAATTATATTATAGATGTATACAAATGCATATAATTTATATTGAATATATCAAATTAATTTATATTAATAATACTTTTTTTTTAAACAAAATGTAATTTAAATGAAAGGAATTATTTTTTTATAAATGATTTTTGAGTGTATTACTTTTTTTTTTTTTATTACATAGGTGTCCTTTAGGTATATTAACGAAAGTTTTGTATTTTTTTGTAAATGTTTTAATTAAATATTTGTTGTTTAATATTATAAATGATGGATAATCTTTAATTTTTGATAAATAAAAAAATGCACTACAGTTTACATTGTAAGCCTAGAAATATGTTAAGTACATTTTAGACAATAATATAGAATGATAAAAAATTACTCTAAGCGCTTGTAGATTTGAAAACCTTATCAACTAAAAATACTGCATATTAATATAAATAATAGATATATAAAATGGGTTTGCAGAAGAAAATGTTGGATCTACAGATGAATAAAATAATCATATGGTATCAACACGAATATGTATATATGGGAACAATAAACATATGGTTTATATATTAAAAAAGGTGAAAAATATATTTTTTATAAGGATATTTATGTATTTCTATATTATTTCTTAATTTGGAAAGAACATAAAAAATTTAGAAAAATATAGTATGTTTAATTAAAAAAAAAGGCACAAATATTTTGAAATCACAAATGTTAATAAAATGACAAAATTCTATTTGTAAGTAATATTATAGCAGAATTATATTACGTAGTTTGTTTGTTTTTTGTAATTAATTTTATAATATACATATATATCTGTATTATTTAATATTTTAAAACTCTTATGTCATATTTTTAATATAAAAACCAAGCTATGAGATAATACATTTAAAGATCTAATCATTGTAAGATATAAAAGTACCTAAATAAGAGTACATGTAGTTATTGGGTAAATGCATGAATATTTTAAAATTATAAGAATGCAGTAATATTAATATCTGTAATGTTTTCAATTTTTTTAGTTATTTATTTATTCACTAATAGGAATAAAATACTTTTAAAAGAAAAATATTAATATGTTATATTTCAGATGATTACAATAATTCTCTTGGAGTATTATGTTTTAATAATTAGTATTATTGTTGGGATACAAATCATAAGGAATATATATATTTGAATATAATATATTATTGTACCTATATATACTTTAAATATAGTATTTACTGTTTATATACATGTCTATATATTATAGAAAACATTTAAAAATTATTTTTGACTTCAAGTATTTTAAAAGGAATTAATAAAAAATAATATTATTTTTCTATATATAACTATGGTAAAATTAATATATCATAAAATTAACTATATTATATTGTTGTTCTTTCTTATCTGTTATGTATATATTGTTCTCCATATGTATCATACTTTTTTTATAACTTCATATAAAATATAATTAATGCGAATGTAGTAATATTTTTGTAACAGTTTTTTCATTAATCAATTTTTTTCCTTTCCTTTTTTTTTTTTTTTTTTATTATATTAACAATTCCACTAATTATATAAGTAATTAAAAAGAGCTTATATAATTTAATAGATAAATATAAAGCATTTTAATTTAGAAATAATGATATAGATTAATATTAAATAAAAACTGTAAATCCCAAAAACTATGGTATAAAAATAAAAAATCAATTTGTATTTTCTTTTAAAATATGTAATTTTTCATAAATTAGGTATTCTCATATAAATACTACATTTTAAAAGCTTTATATACAATAAAATATTGTGCTTAAGGTGGAACTATTACACGTGCTATAATTAATGTAATACAAAATATTGTTTCACTACTTTTGCATTATTATTAACAAGTTATAGTAGTATTTTATTTTAAAGAACAATTTTTTCGAAAATGCAAAGTTTGCATAATTTTAATTATTAATAGTACATCTTTAAAACTAGTAATTATTATTTTATTATATAGATTTATATATTGCATATATATTCTCTATATTCTATATACTACAAAAACTAAATATGCACTTAAATAAGAATTTACACGTTAATTTCTTAGTTTATACTTAAAGTATATAATAAGATTATTATTTAATTAGTGCACTACATTAAATAAAAAATAAATTCTAAATATTTATAAATCAATTCAAAATATTTTATTTTAATAATAATTGTTTTTTAAATAACATTATGAAAATAATTATATGATATGTTTTAAAAGTTATTTCACTTTGTATATGTGATAAAATCCATTATAGCTATATAAAATTTACTATGTATTTATGAAGGAATAATAAATATAAAAGTTTTAAAAAAATATTACATCCTTTGTTATCAGATGCATACTGTACTATAATTAATCTTTTTATTTTTGCATTAATTAAAAATATTTATTATCTATATAATGGATCAAAACATTAAGTTGCTCCTTTTTATAAAAATTTCTACATTTATACTTTTAACATGGATATACTATATTAACAGTGAGTTGGTACAGTTATATAATTTAAAGGTATTTACAGTATTTATATATTTAATATTTTATTTTTATTAATAATTTTACGTAAAGTCAATTATTTATATTTTATACATAAAATATCTAAATTTTTTTTTATTTTAGTGTACGTTTAACAAATCCCCCGATAAAAACTATAACCTCAGTAAAAGATTTGATAAAAAAAGTTATCGAATACTGGCAAAATATAAACAGAATAAAGATTCAAATGATATATATTTAAAAGAAATATTTGAAAATAATGGAGAAAATAAGAAGAGAAATATATTCAATAATGAAAATTGCAGAACAGGAAAAAATAAGCAATCAAACAGAAATTTATTAAACAAAGCGCAATACTATATAGACGTTATAGATTATAATAATGGAATGTTTGATGGAAAAAATTTCCATTTTGAGAAAAAATGGTTAAAAAAAAGAGATTATGACGAATTTAGAAAACAAAAAAGGAGAAGTGGAGAAATAGCCTTAAAAAAAATAAAATTTAGAAGTTACGGTTTAGGAATCACCATATTTTCTTTTTTTTTATTTTTGGGAATAGGATTAGCCGTCCTACCAAAATTACCATTTTTAAAAGGGGTATGGGATGCTATTGAAAAAGCACAATTCTTTATACAACTTAAAGGAGCTATTGAAGTTGCGGAAACATATGTAAATAACTATCTTTATGTAATATTATTTATAGTACTTATGGTTATATTATCAGCTATAGTTATAATAGTGATTTATAAGATTTTAAGAAATAATGAAAAATATGAAAAAATAAAGTTGATGATTGAGTAAATGAATAATAAATATTGTATATCTTTTTGTAAAAAAGTGTTTGTTATGAAGTAATATCTGTAATAGTTTTAGAGATATACTTATTAAGCACATAAATAATTTTTAAAATATTATAAGTACATATTTGTATACCACATCCATTTAATACACAACAATAAAAATATGTGATCTCTATTTTTGTGAATTTGAATGTTTTAATATTCTAGAATTGTATTTTAAATTGTTATTATAGATTAATTAAATATAATTGCATAATACATATATACTTATTAAAATATATATCCATGAATATTATATAGCTGTGTTTTAAGTTGTATATATAGTATCACAATTTATGTAATTCAATAGAAATGTGATAATTTATATTTGTAATAAAATGTTCAGGTTATATACAATATCTTGTAATATAAAGTTATTATTTGTTTAGGTTTTTAAGAAAATGAATTATTTTTAAATTAGCAATAAATGTGTCTTAATTGTATTTAATAAGAATAAGTGAAAATATTTCTATACTTTGGTATGTATATATATATTTGTTTTTGCTTAGAGAAAAACTTACTATTTTTTGTGTAACATAAGTTTTTCGTGCAATATGTTATAAATTATTTTATTTGTAATTTTTAATTTTAAAGACATTTATTTTTTCTTTGATAGCATAAAATTTAAATAATAAATATATAAGGAAATGATATCCTTTTAACTTATGGATTAATTATGAATGATTATTAAATTGAGAACAATATATAATTACATTTGTGTAAAGAGTTACAATCATTTTTAATAATATTCTTGTTCCTAGTTATAGTGTAAAATAAATGTTTCACGAATCAATTATATATATATTTTATTGAAATATTATATTTATATAATCTATATATTTTATATATCTTTTATATAATAAAACGATGAAATTAATGGACAATATTTAATGAGATATTAATTGTTCTTTTGTTAAAATTCAATTTTTTTCCTTTTTCATAAATATTATTTATTTTTCCTTAAATAATTCAAATCACTGCTCGTTTTATATAATATATTGCGAGTCATTATTGTTATATTTCAATAATAATTAATTTATATATTTTAAAAATTTAATCAATGATGTTAGATAGAGATGTCTAATAAAAAATAATAAAAGCCTTATTTTGTTTTTTTATAATACACATTACGTTTTTTGTTTTACTATGTAATTTTTTTTAATTTTTTTTTTAAGGGGTTTTTGGATTACATTATTTTATTACCTTTTAATAATACGGGTTGTGCAAGCATATTATCATATATTAGACGGCTTATTTTATTATACTAAATGTAGGAAATATTTATGTTCTATTAGGAATTTAAGAAGTTTTAGAATGCTTCAATTTTTTATTATATTTTATAAATATATAGAATTATATTTTTCAAAATAGTATATATATAACAAATTAGCTTATTTATAATTATGTTTGGATGTTTTCTTTAGATTACTTTTAAATGTTTTTGTCTAATAACTTACTGAATAATAAATTACTTATAATAGTATATAAATAATTTTTTTTTTAATTATTTCTATTATATCTTTAAACATTTTATAAGATATTTTTGTGTCTATTATGCACTTTACATTCTCAGATAATTATTAAATAATAAAATGTGTTATATAAGAGATTTTATAAAAACTGTGGAATTAATAAATTGTATACGTTGATGACAATCATTAAGTATTATGTTTATATATAATATATCGTTAAATTTTTTTTATTTGCACATAGATATCTATGATATGCAAGCTTTATTATAATTATTAAATTGTGTAAATATATATTTAAATATCTAAGAAGGAACTCAAAATTGTATAATATCTAGTAAAATACAATAAAAAAATATTATTATATATATAACGTTTGTGGAAGAAATATAAGAATATATTAAATTTATTAAATGTTGTTATATCTTCAGGTTAAAATATTTTATTCTCTTATCTATTCAGTTGATGAACCGAATGTGGTCATAATTTTATGTACATTTTTATTGAATGCCTAATGGAAATTTAACCGTAAATATTGTTTTTGTTTATTCTGACCATATCAATATATATACAAAATAATGTTATACAAATCCATAATATATTAAAAAATAGGAAAGAAACTAGTTTATGTGCTAAACAAGTTCCTTGAATAAATTACATTAATTTAATTATTAAAATAAATAAATGTAACATATTTTTGAATTAAAGTAATACTTTCTTTTTATTACTTACATTTTATTTTTTTATTTTTTGCTCATAAAAACGTATAGTTCTTTAGAATATTTCTCTAGTATATGCATTTATTCCTTTATGCCTGGTATATGTGAATCGTGAGGTACTTCGGGTGTTACAATACTTTGTACGCGTAATATATAAATTTAAAACCGTAAGAAGTTAACCATTACGACGAAAAACATAAATTGAGAAAAATGTTTTCAGGTTATAAGAATTTTATATATATTCTAATAATCCAAAAAAATGGTGTATATATTAAAATTTCATTAACATATAATTTCTGTATCTTATAAATTATTTCATTAGATTTAAAAAATATAAATATATATATATTTTCAAATTTTATATCAACAATAATAAATTTCATACAGCGTAAATAATATTATACTTCAATATATCTAAATATATTTATTATTTTTACTGTTATCTATAAATATATTATATCAATTTCTTTCTCAAGTACATCTGGATATATGTACTTAAACTAAATATAAAGAAAAGCTTTAGATATTAAAAACGGACTTTTTTTTCTTTTAATATATTACTTTACAACAAAAATGATCTTAAGTTGTAACATATTATACATGATAAAGAAATAACAAAATTTTTGCAAATATCTTAAATTAGAGGATTTTATAAATGTATTGTCTTATTAATAAAATATATTATTCTTTATTTTACAAAATATATGTTGTTTATACTGAATATACACATATATTTTTAAAGATAGTTGAACAATATATAAATAAACATACAAAAAGAGAAAATATTCTTATAATTTTTCTTTCGAATTACTTCCATTTAAAAGGGAACATGAATAATCTGAAGAAAATATAATAACTTAAATATTATTTTTGTGAATATAACTTATTGAAGCAAAAATTATTTGAATTAATATGTAAGAATACATAAAGATTGTAAGTAAAGTTATATATTTAATAATTATTATATAATTAGTATGATTATAGATTATCAAATGTATAATTTATAAAATTTAATGTATAATCATTCCTGTATGAAAAAAATAATAATCCTACTTAACAAGAAAAAAAAATAATGAAATAATTTGAGGAAAATATATAACTCACAAAATAATTAAGAAATATTATTAATATTATGTGTTGTCCATTATAATATTATTCGTCATTTATTTATGATTTCATAAATAACAAAAATGATCCTCTTAAATGGCGCTATTTTTAAGGCTTTTATTTGAATAAAATATATAATATGAAAAATAAATAATATAAATAAAAATTAAGATATAAAAATGTTTAATAATATATTTAATAATATTTTTTCTTTATTTATGTCAAAATTAAGTATAAAATATTTATTTATTTATTTATTGAAGGGAGCTTTATTACGAAAACATTATTTTATTAGTGTTTATGATTTATTAGTAACAAACTAGAAAAGTATGAATAAAATAAAATATTATATTTATATAGTGAAATAAACGTGAATAAGAATCAATAGAATATGTAACAAAAACAAAATATGAATAAAATAAAATATTATATTTATATAGTGAAATTAACGTGAATAAGAATCAATAGAATATGTAACAAAAACAAAAGAAAAAATAATATAAAATATTTTTTTCTGTTATTCATTTTAAATATTGATGAGTAAAATATTATAAATAAATATATAAGACTTAAAATAATTTTTCAAAGTATAATATATTTGTTATATAATAATAATTCCATTATGCAGAAAATACAATATATTATAAATACAGTTTTTTTATATTTTTTATAGAAAATACATATATGCAGAAGCATAAGAAAATATTAGTTAATATTTCGTTAATTTATTTATATAATAAATTACATTTTGGTTAATTTATCATTAGAAAGGAAAAAATACATATGAAATATTAAGGAATATATATAAATTTTGCAACATTACTTTAGTATATATAAATAATTAAATAGATATCGTAAGTATACTTTCCAAAATTAATATAAATATTTAGATTATAATAATTCCTTCTAGTTAAATTATAAATAATTTGTTTATTATACTGTACAAATAAAATTATATTTATTTTTCTCTTTAAGGAAATTAGAATTTTTATGTTTCACTTAAATTATTTTATATATAATAATCCACATGATTGTTTAATTTATATATAAATATTTTGATATATATCAAAATGTTCACTGCAAGAACTGTAATATGAAAGATAAAATAAAATATTGACATATGAAATAAAATATCATCAATATACATGAAGAATTTGTAGTCGATTTATGAGGGATACATAAAAAATAATAGAATTATAATTAATATAAATACATTATTAGCAATATTCTTATAATATTAGAAACAGTTTATTTATTATATTTCATATGAACTTTTATGCATTATTCCACCTTTTTTTATATATTTTTAATTTTTTTTAATATGAGAATTTATTTTATGCTTATAATAAATGTATGTATTATTACATTTTCTAACCTGGGTAAAACATGTGATTTTAAGGAATGATTTAAAATGATTTGATGGAATAATTCAAAAAAACTGAATTTTTTAATTTTATTATGTAACCATCGTAAGACATATATAAGTTTTTAAACGTACAGATATACCTGAGATAAAATATATCACTACAAATGATAAGTTTTAACTCTACATGTTTATATTATATTTTCCATTAAAGAAAGTTTAATAATAATGACTCATTATATATATATATATAATGTAATTTTACTATAATACTCTTATTTTTTTGCTATTTACTATTACATTTTATAAATGTTAAATTTATGCAAGTGTTGATTAAAAGTATTATTTTAATAAAAATCCATAGAATTATAGTTTATTCTATAAATTAAATTATATTTTATACTGAGAAGCATGTATATAAGTATAAATTATAATAAAAAAAAAATGCCCAGGATATATTGTATATAAATATGTTGTAGTTTTTTATACATAAATACTTATACATCTGTATTTCTGTTATTTCCCTTAGAGCATATATTCAAAAATTTGAAAATATATTATAAAAATGGAAGGAGAAAAGGAAACGATTTTTGTATATTTTCATTTTTCATAGATATAATAATAGATACTCGTTTTTTTTTAATAGCATTATTTACATAAAATAAATTAAGTAAATTAATTTTTTATGAGTATTTAAGTATTTACATGATTTGTATTATGAATTCACTTTTTAGGATGAAATTTTACAAGAGTTACCTTCGTACAAGTTATATGAAAAATTTAAATCTGAGGCCAATGAAGAAGATGACGAAATCAGTTGTAATATATTTAATGAAGTAAAAAGTAATTTAAAAATAGAGTGTGTTAAACTATGCAATAAAGTTGTACGAAATTTTAAATCTTTATTAGAAATAGGTAAACCAGAAATATATGACGACATTTGTTTGCATTACAAATACTGGGTATATGAAGAAATAGGGAAATTGTTTGAAACTAATAGAACAAATATCAATGTTAATGCTGTTATTACTGCATTTAATAAATTACAACAATCTCTTACTGAGAATTATAGGATACATAATTGTGAGTACAAATTTGGTCAAGATATCATAAGCTCTTTGAATGCTAAAAATAACGAAAAAATTTTGTATATATATACTACAAATTATAATAGAATAAGGAGTAGAGAATTTTGTAATATGTTAACGTTTAATAAATATAAAAAATACCTTAATGCTATCAGTAATATATATATAGATAAAAAGACTAAATGTTGTGCCTCAAACTTATCGATATGCCCAAATTTGTTTTTGAATTGTGGTGATGAGTTGAATCCAAGTAAAATATCAGCTCTTTTAAATTTAGAAAATGGTGATAGTTGTAATAAACTAGAAAGTATTAAAGAAACTGAATCTGCTGACAAAAATTTGGATTCTAATGTTTTAGAACCAGATATTTTGGATTCAATTCTTTTTACAGATTGTCCTATTAATAATTATAGCGAAAATTTACAGTGTGGTTTAGTCCGAGCATCTTCCATTAGACGTAGTAATGAAAATACAGTTAAATACAAAGGACAGAGAACGAATGCAGGAAGCTCATCTTCAGAAACTCGTATGATAAAAGCCAACGTAGATTCATCAGAAGTTCTAAGTGAAAGCAGTAGTAAGCAATTTTCTCCTAGTAATTCAGAAGAAAAAAATAAAATGATATTTGTTGCAAATACGGATAATGGATTTCGATGGAAATATGGAAAAGGAGATATACGTTGTTTGTCTAATATATCAGAGGATGATAAATATGGATTGTGCGAATATATGGATGAATTGGTTAAAAATGATATTTTTATAAAAACAAAAGATTCCAATGGACATATATTTAAGAAGATAGGCTCTTGGACCTCAGAAGAATTACAAAAATTAATGGATATAAAAGAAAAGTGGAAATCAAAAAATGTTGTGAGATTAGAATTAAGGCAGTTAAAAAGTGTTCATGTTTTAAAGCCTACACAAGCACAGGGTTTTGTTATGAAGAGTTCACTGTCAGAAAAACTTCCTGGAACAGATGCAGCATCTAATATATTACAGAATATATTTTTTCGTATTTCTAATGTAGTTGCTTTGATTATGGGAATAATTTTTGTTTTTTTCCTTTATTTTAAAGTAAACACTAAATTTAATATTATATTATTAGTACATTATAAGTTTCCATGAATAATAAATATGTTTTAAAATATTGTAATTGTAATATAATAATATTTTATACATTTTACATCTGAGATTTGTTCATCAGTTTACTCCCTTTGGATCATGTCTAGATAAAAATAGAAAAAGGAAAAAAAGATATAGGAATAATTTCGCTGAATTAAATACTCAAGGATTAACAAGGAAATTCATAAAACGTACATATAGGCATTCTGACAGGAGGAGATTTAGCGTAGTAAATATTGAGAGGTAAACTTCATTTTATTAGTATTATATAGAATATTAAATGATTTATTTTAAATATATTAAAAATAATTCAAAATTTAGTTAGACTTACATGCTATTAATTATCCAAAATTAAGAAAAACAAGAATAAAAGTAGCATAACTAAAATATTTTCATTTTTCTTTTTAACTTTTTATAGTTTTTTGTGTGTATTTTTGGAATACTTTTTAATAATATTATTAATTGAACTTTTTTATAATACCTCTTTTTTATTTAATTTACTTTTTTTAAATAACTACAATCTTAGCGGACACTAAAGTTATTTCTTATATATAAAAAAATATATTTGATTTTGATGTTTAGTAATAATTTAAAGCTCTAATATACTATGAATTGTAATAGTATATTTGAGGGATATTTCTATATATTTTAATTTTACTCATGATATAGTTTAATAAGTTCATTTAGTGACTTGTTAAAGCTTAATATATATGAAATATACTATAGTTATATTTAATATAAAAATAATTTGAATTCATAGATACAATGTATAAATTTAGAACAAGTAAATTAGCAAATATAACAGTATCTATATGAACTTTTAAAATACAACCTTGATGTTACTCATAAAATAATAATTTTTAGATTAGTTCATTTTTCTAAAAATAAATGTATAGAAAATTAAGATTAAAGATTATGTTATCATCTATGTAAAAATGTTTTGAATTTTAAATAATATTTATATATTATTATTTTATCTTATATTTTGTGTAATATCATATTCCGCCTGGTGCGTACTCCTTTTATATATATAAGATGAAATTAATGAATATTCTGAACCCTAAATTATATAAGACTTTTACTAAATTTATAGTTAATTAAATTTGAATATTAAAATGTTAAGGAAACGTTTTATTAATATAATATATATTATTTATTAGAGGAATATATTATAAATTTAAGTAAGAAAATAAACTAAAAAAACTTTATTTTAAAAAATGTTAATACAATTGGTTGTATGAAAAAAAAAAAAATAAATAAACATGAAATCTTAAGTATTATACATGAAAATTAAACCAAGTGTCCTGAAAAATTATATATAACTATTGTTAGTTGTTATCAGTGTAAATAAAAATTTAATTGAAGTTTCTTTATAAACTGTTATATAAATACATTTTTATTATTACATTTTTCAATATTAATAAAAAATCTTTATCATATTTTTATGTAAATAATATAAATGAAAGAAACAAAAAAAAGTTGAGAAAAATAAATATTCCATAGAATCTTTAAGAATATTATCAAATTAGCATAATGTCTTTATTGTAAAATATATAACTTACATTTTTATAATTTATTTCATAATAAAAATAGAGTCTTGCTTTCTTGTGCAAGTGTTATATATTAAAATTTTTTTTATGTAAAAATGTTTGTATAACTCATTAACATATATATTCATAAAATAATAACAGCGTTCAAATGATACTAAACAAGTGTTACGCATTATTTTAAAGTATGTGAATAAAATTCAATGAAACGTGAATATAATTATATCAATTTCTGAGAACTGTTTAAGTAATTCAAATGAAATATTATAACGTAATAATTATATTAGATTTTTTCATTTTTACAAATTTATTAATTTTTATTATTATTATTTTAAAATATTAATATAAACTTTCGATGATTATTATTTTTTTTTTATTAGTTATAATATTTTTTTGAGTATAATAAATATATTATTATTATCCCCTATATTATAAATTAACAAAGAGTAAAATTAATGGAATGTAAAATAAATTTCTTTTTACAAGAATTTTTTATATTATATGAAATAATAACTATTTATACTTTACCGTAGATATAAGTTTTTAATGGTGTGTATTTTAATAATATAAAATATTATTAGTTTTTTTTAAATTATTGCATATGAAAAATTAGTAAATTATCTATATTCTTATATTTTTCTTTTTATCATCTTTTTTTATAATTTAAATATGTATTCTTTTTGTAATTTTCATTTGTAATTAAATATGTCTAAAAATATTTTTGTAATTATTGAATTTCTTACAATGCTTATATAATAAATTTATTTTTATCTTCTTTTTTTCTTTTTTATCATATTAATATTTCATAAACGTATATTTGTTTTACCTTTTTAAAAGGAAAGAAAAATATAAAATTTATGAGTTATAAGCTTATTTTTAAATAAAAATAAATTATATATAAATTTAGATACAAATAATAATATCGTAAAAAATTTATATAAAAATTTAATACTTATTCTATAGAACTTATAATATACATATTCCAAGATATTTTGCGAACTATAAATTTTATTAATATATAAATTATTATAAAAGAATATTTTTTGTTTTTTATATAGATACTAATGTATACCTTACGTAACAAAAAATATTATTGGTAACTTCATTTTTTTTTCTATTATGGTTTATGTAATAATAATTGATAATAATTAATTGTAACACGAAACGCCACAAAAGAAGCATGAACTATAATTGAATTATTATTTAGAGACAACATAAATCTTCATGAAATCTTTTTGAATATATTTGAGTATATATTTTATAAATGCTATATTTCTTTTTATTTAAACACAAACTTTTTATCAGTAATTAAATAATTTTTGACTTCATCTTATATAATCTTTTGCTCCTCAGTATTATATTTTTTTTGAAACTGTTATTAATAAATTTTGTCCATTTACCATTGAACACTTAATCATAATATTTTTAAATTAATCATTTATATATATTTTAATCATTTTCATAATAATTTTTCTTTTTGTTTCTTATAGTTATAATATACATTAATTACACTAAATCAATTTTTAGTTTATTTTGAGCTATATATATATATATATATTAAATTTATTTGTTATAAAAAAGATAAATCAAAAATAATAATATAAAAAGTTGCTTCTATATTATACAGTAATTAAAATATTATTAATATTTTTATTAATCCATATATTATAGTATTTAATCGTTATACAATGAAACAGAATTATAAGTCTCTCTCTTTTATTAAAATTGTGGCTTTTACCCTTTAAATTTCTATATAGCCTTATAACTATAATATGGTATTATAATAATGTTTCATTTTATTGTTTAATTGTTTTTTTTTGTTTTTGCTTCATATTTTATTTTTTGAAAATAATATTTTCTTGCTATGGAAACATCATCATTGTAAATAATAAATGTTTAAATTTTTACTCATAGAACTGTTGTGAAAAATTGTTGGATAATAAGTATAAGCTAGAACGTTACCTAGATTTAACATCTAATTGAATACTAGCATATATTTTAGTAAAAGCGAAATATAATAAATTTATATATAAAATTAACGATAGCACAGAATCAGAAAGGACAAAATTAAAAAATTGCTTATTAAATATGAAGGAACTAGATGAAGTAGCTCAGAAAAAGAATCATTTTTTACTAAATAGAATAGATACATTCTTTGAAAAACAAAATATTTAATCTATTAGATTCTATATATAAATTATGAATACCGAAAATATTAGTAATAGGACCACATGAATGATTATATGTAGAAAGATAGCTTTAAGAGTTACTACAACTCTATTAGTTTTATTGACTGTGTTAGCAGTAGTCTTAATATCATTTTGTGTAATTTTTATGTTTGCTTCTTTGAATAAAAACGCTGTTTAGAGCTATGTATTTTATGTTTTCATAGCACTAGTGATATATTCATTATTTATTGTATTATTGGCTGTTTTCATTGTATTAAGTATTGTTTATACATTAAAAAAAATTGAAAAATATAAAATGATAAAAGCGAATAATCTCAAAATTTGCTTTAGTTAGTTAATTTACTTTGTAAGGAAAAATCTAATAAGTAATAAAATGATATCTTGTATCCTTAAAAATATAACTACCATAAAAAAGTGCAAATACAATTAACTAATTTATATAATTGCACCTACGTATACATGGATATTTTGATATAAAAATATGTATTCTATATCCATAGTGAATTGTGTTTTACCTTATACATTTGTGTTTAAAGGAATTTTTTGTATATAATTTAATATATTGAAACAAAATAAGAATAATAATATAATTACGTTGTTTTAAAAATATATATATGTTTTATAAATTCATATAAAAAAATGTAGCTAGTATAACTCTGTTAAATGAGTGATGAAAATTATGCTGATACCTTAATAAATGCTCTTATTTTGTTATCCTTTCTTTTACTTTTTCATGGTATAAACTATGTGGTAATTTAAATATAACAAATATATAAAGTGTTTCAAATTAATTGTAAATCTCTTTTTTTGTATATAATAGAATAAAATAAGTATGTTCTTTTTTGTTTTTATAATAATAAAATTTAATTAATATATATTATAAATGGTATTATAATAAATACATTATAATTCTTATTTACTAAAAATACCTTTTTAATATATGTTTAAATTTTTGAATGTTTTATGAATTAAACTATATATATGTTAAAATGAAATTAATAATAAAGTAACAAAAAAATAGATATTTTTTTTTGTATAACCCAATAAGTACGAGTAAATAATTATTCTTATATTTATTATATTATGGATATATTAAGAAAAAATGAAATTTCCAAAATAAGGAATTAAAATAAAAATTTTAAATTGAAAGTGTGCTACATTTTTATACAGTTAAATTTTTACTTTTTTATTTAAATGCTTAAAACAATATTTAAAATATACAAATATGAAAAATTCTACTTATATATTAAATATAGTAGTCCATATATTAATACAATATATTCATTTCTACTAACCTAATTTATGAATTTGTTTCTTATTATAAAGTTAATAATGAATAGTTTTATTTACATAATACTGATACTGGCAAGTTAGGTAATAAACATATTAGGATATGGTGGGAAATTTCATTATTATGCAAAAGAAAAGTATTAAGTCGAAAATTATAAATTAATTGAAAGTATATATGTAAATTTTTAGTGAAAAGTATCTGGCAATTGCATTTACCTTGTGAAAAATGTATATAATAATAGACGAAAGTATAAACGAATACTGTAATATTATAAAATTAAAATTGTATGTGTTTATTTAACATTTAAATATAAAAATTAAAAAAAAATAATAAAAATATATAATAAAAAATGATACATGAATTTTTATTTTATTTCCCTTTATTTAATGATGACTGTAAAATATATTGTTCTTATAAGATAAATTATTATAAAAATTTTTATATATTAATTTTCAATTTTTGTATTGACAAATATTGGTTAATATATAAAGAAGGGTTAGTTGTTATAATCATAATAAAATGTACAACAAAAAGTTTTTTATTAATTCAATATACTTAGTAAATATTTTCACGTTTATTTAATTTACATTGTACCGATTAAATTTTAAAGAACGGTTTAACGAATATTTAATTATTAAAAAATGTAGTATTAATTATTATTTTTATATATGAATAAAAAAATCAAACTTGAATAAATTAAGGTTAATTTTTGTATAAGTTTTTATTTTGAAATACATATACTAGTGTAAAACCTTTATTATGCTAATAAAAATGTTATAAATAGTTATGTTGTTGTACTCATACTAACTGATGTGCACTAAACTTAAAGTTTTCTTTTCAATTTTAATTTAATTTTTTTTAATTTATGGTTATTCCTAATAATTATGATAAAATAGAATTAAAAAAAAAGTTTTTGCATTATAGAACAAATTTTTATGTTGAATAATTCTAGTATATCTTTAAACTTTTTGAATTACTCTATTAAAATAAATCCCTTTAATTTTTATAATAAATATTGAAGGAAGATTCACAGATTCTATAAAATTTTTAAACATGTTCGAAGGTATAAAAAAAAATAAAAAATGATAACATGAGATTATTATTTAATGGAGGTAAAATTTAAGCTAAAACAAAATTTATGCACATTATATAATATTATTTAATATTTTTTTTTTAAATATATTTTGCGTTATAATATATTGAAGGAATTTATCTAAGTAGGAGAAAATGTATATATTTTTGCATTAAATGAATTATGGATCATATGTATAGATATATATCTAGAGTATATAAAATATGATAATACTATGATTTAATGTTATTTGAAAAGATACTGTTGAGACAGCAAACATCATTATGAATGATATAATTATTTTTATAACTTAATACATTTAAAGAATTATCAAATTTCAAGTTATATATATAATAATATGAACGATTTTAGGTAAAATAATACTTCAATAAAATAAGAAAAAAGACAAAAAAGATAAATTTTTATGAAATTTAATGAAACCTTTAAAATGATATATAAATTATGTTTATTAAAAATGACTTTATGTAGACTACTTTTTGAATGAGAAATAGAATTTTAACAATATATGGGTATTAAAAAAATAATTAAAAAATTTATATTTGAAGTAAAGACTACAGAGATTACTTATTCAGCGTTACAACCTTTGATGCCATAAATAGATATATTCTCATAAGAATTATGAAATCAAATCTTTTTGCAAATAATATATTTAAATGTGGAAAAATGTATATGTAATATACATTATTTAAATTTTTGATGAATATATAGAAAAAAGAAAATTCAACGATATTGAAGTTAAGAATTCCATAATTATACAAAAAGTTAGAAAATAGGTGATATAATAAATGTATATACGAAACAATATTATAAAAGTGTTATTTTTAACGATGTAATAATATGCGTTAATTCTAAGATATATATAATTTTATATTAATAATATATGTAAATTATAGCTTATGCGAATATTTACGTAAAAAAAGAGAATCTTTGTTGAGGTATGTTTGTACAGTACATAAAAAATCATAATTCAGAAGAACAAAAAAAATAAAAAAAATACTATATTTTACTATATAAATAAACAAAGTTATCGAATAGTTACATTTCATATATTTTATATACTCATAAGTATTAATTAATAATACAAAAATATTTTTAAAAATTAAAACGAACAAGAACTTTGTATATATTCAATGAAAAATATGATTTAATTTAATATAATTAATGGAATTTTTCGTATTTTCTATACATGCGATATTAATGTTTTTGATACAAATATACTTAAAAAAATATATATATTATATATAAATCTGTGGAAAGTATATTTTTAGATAAAACATAAAACATAAATAATTTGAACCAATAACTAAAATATAAATAATTTTCTCATATTATGAGATATGTATAATTATGATAAATCATTTTGGTAAGATTAAATATGAAAAAATAAAGAATTCTAATATTATATAATTTTACTAAGGCGTAAATTTTTTTAATATAAAGCATACAAAATTTTATGCACACTTAAATTACTGTAATAAGTTAAAAAATTTTTAAGTTTAATTGTTCATAGTGAATATTTTTTTATACTTATCACTGGATTTAGCTTTATCTATTAAATAATTTTATATATATTACTTAACCAGCGCCAACAGGACTGCTATTTACCTTGCGGAAGTATACATATACTCTCAACCGTAGGTGATCTACAAAAGTAGGAAATTGTAAGAAAAAAAATAATACAAAATATAATTAGAGTAAATAATAATATTATTTTTTTATGAAATTTTTTTTTTTTATATAAATGGAGAATATACTTGATGTTTTTTTCTTAAATATAAATGATTTCTGACTATATTTTGGTGTTTAAAATAATGATGATTAATGCTTGAGCTGTTTCGAAATAAACTTGATTTATTCTTTGAGTCTACCTTTTTTTAAGATGCATATGTGTTTTTATGTTATTCAACATTATCATAATGTTTTATATTATATTTTTTTTTTATTTTATGTTGAGAGTTGGGTAAATCATGTTGTTTTGGAAATTTCGTATATTGCATTAAATTATTAAATTTTTGATCAGAAATATCGGTTGCATTAAACCAATAAATCTTTTTCGAAAAGAGTTATAATCTTCCAATGAATTTAGTCTTTCTCGTAAGGAATCATTACTTTGATGCAATGAATCATTTATTCTATTTTTTGATATTTCAAGTTTACTATTTTCTGCTACTTCTGTTTCACTACATAGTAACCTTCTGAACCTTACGTTGAATGTGTGATTTCCGTCGTATTCATTTTCCCATGATTTGGTATGGATGGTTAACTAGAAATGAAGATGAATATTCAGCATTCAAATATAATATTTTATATATTATTTGAATAGAGATTTATTCTCGTAAAAAAAATTAAAAAAAAAAACAAAGAAAAAACATAGTATATATATAATGATTATAGTACTTCATCAACATATTTCCTAGTACATATTAAAAAGAAGAATATAATAGCTTCAGTAAAAAAGGTAAGAATATTTGTATTTTGTTGTATAATGAATTCTTTTAATGTTGATAAAACTTTTGCAATAATTAATATACTGCTTATAAATAATATTTTTCATAATAGTAGGTAAATGCTTGATTTATATTTTACTTTAATTGTTTTTTATTATGTCAATATAAAAAAACTTTATATATTTTTTTAAAAAAGTATAATTTTAGCATGCACTGAAGAAGAAAAAAATATATATAATTAAAAATAAAATTTAAGTGTTTTATTTAAAATTGTTATTAATATTACTAAAATAAAATTAATTTAATTGAATTTATTAAATTTTAAGAGTATAAAATTGTATGAAAATTATAACTGAATAACATACAACTTATTTAAAAAAAAAAAAGTTATAAATACTATACATAGATAAAATATTTAATTAATGATATATTAGAGGATAAAATCCTAGCAGTAAAATTTGCATTAGTATATATGCAAAAAATACTTTTAGAACAATTTTGTTTAAATCTGTTGTTAGATGATGAATAATAAAAGCTTATTTATAGATTATATACTAATTATGCTGAAATGTTTTTTACAAATATTTTGATAAATATTATTAGTAGACAAAAAAGTGTATACATAAACTTAACAAAATTATAATATATTATATTAGTTTACGTATATGTATACTATTAATTTTGATTACAGTTGGATATTAATTAATAATAACTATATTTAAGTAATCTAATTATATAACAAATACTTATTTTTACTTTATAAAATAAAAAATATTAAAAAATTTTACTCTGTATTAGCATTTATCACTATTCTCTATTTATTTCTTGAAGGGGACATATATTAATATATATAGTCAACAATTTTAATAATATAATTCTAAAAAGAATATTAAAATTATAAAATATATGAACTTATTATACTTTGTTGTATGAAGAATCCAACAATGAAATCAAGTAGGGATATAGTTAGAAAACCAAAATAAATAAATAATACAATATCCTTTTATAACGTACATTTTTTCTTTGAACATTTTGCTCGTATTATATTTGTACATTATTTAATTTTTTGCAATTTTTGTAATTCTAAAACATTATTTTTATTTTAAATTTGTTTTTTTTATTTTATTAGTTTATATCGTTTTTGTTAAATAATTTTGTAATTATTAATTCAATACGAGGATCCTCAGAGAAAAAAATTTATGAAATCAATAGAAATATTTTTTAAAAATATTTTAAAAAAAATTTCATGGAATGAATCTTATTTAATAAAATTAAAATTCGAAAAAAAAAAAGGAAAGAAAGAAAAAAAGTTTTTTATTATGTTTATATAAAATATTTTATTTATTCACTTTATTTCTTTATTTACTATTTTATTTATATGTGTGATTTTTTTTTTTTTCACGTTCTTTTTATATTTATTTTTTTAATATGTCATGAAAATAATAGCTTGGTGCAGGAATTAAATATTACATTTATTTAAATTTGATACAAAATTAATAACAATTTATATAATTTATTGAAGGTTTTTTTATAGTACAATAAATATATTATGTATTTTTGTTTCTTTTCTTTCTTAAAATATAACATATAATATTAAAATATATATGTTCAGTATGTAAATCATTGACATAATATAAACTAATAGAAATACTTCAAGAATTAAAAGAAACCCACAAAAAAAATATATAATTAAATGTAATTATATTTAAGAAAGTATAGTTGTTTATGTAACAAATTATATTTTTCTTTTATTTATTTAACATGTATAAACCCCGAATGTAAGAAATGTGGAATATATTATTAAAATAAGGCACTTACATATTTAAATTCTTAGTTAATGTTATTTCTTAGTAGAGTTCATAATTATCTATATGTTATAATAGGAAGTAAGTCCTTAATAATAAAATAGCTTCAAACTAATATAAAATATATTGTTTTGATGATAAATATATTTTTATTTTAAGCATATTCTTTTAGTTATGCAAGTAAATATAGAGCACCATCATGCTATAAAAAAAAACTTGTTATATATTTAATTGTAATGAACATGAAATAAATTATATTTACCTAAATTATTGTAATGTAAAATATGTGATACTATTGTTATGTTTAATTAAAACGGATTAATTCTATTGGATTAAAAAATTTCGTTCTATATATAATAGGTTTAATATCAAATTCTATATCTCGAGCATTGATATTTCAAATTTTGGTTCCATATTTTAACGAATATCTGTCTACTTAGTTATTATAGTATCAAAATTATAATATTTGTATTACTACTACATTAGTTTATAACGTATTTTTATTATTACAAATTATTAGGCAATACAAAGAACCTTTTATATTTCACCGTATATAGTTATAATGTTATACATATTTATTTATTTAATTGTTTTTACATATATTATGTGGATGAATTATTGGTAATACATATCATACGTCCTAACTATATTAAGCTTGAGTAATAACATTCATATTATTAATTAATATTTATATATTTTTAAACAATAGCTCCATGTTCTTAGTGAAATAAAATATTTTTACAAAAGAATTAGTATTTGATTTAGAGTCGTTCTTTTTACCTCACTAAAATAGTTAACACGTGTCTTTATATAAGAACTTTATATAATTTACTTAGAATCATACCAAGTTCAATCCTATTAATTTGCAATATCATTATTATAAAATTTTATTTCATAATTTTTGTTTTCTGTAATTTTTTAAAACACACTTAAGCTAACATGTACAGTTATTTATTTTATATTATCAATGATTATTATAATTGAACAGTTATAAATTAGTATTATTTGATGCATAATATGCTGTATAATGCATCCTATTACTTATGTATATATGGTAATTTTCATAACAATGACTAGTTAATTGATTATTTTGTTCAAACAAATATTTAAATTTTTTTTAATTTTTTTTATTGAAAGCAATATCATTCTACAGATCGAGTAAAATAGTATTTAAAAACACATATTTGTAAATACAGCATTATTATAGCTGTAATTCATTGTCTTAATTAATTAAAGAGTATGTAGGAGAGCATCATTATTTTTAATTAAAATAATTTATAGTTTTAGAAAAAGAAATAATATGTAAAATAATATAGTAAATGTTTATGCAATTACTGGAAATTAGTAGATGAACTCTTGCTAAGTATTACTCGAATATATTTCTCGTGGGTATATAACTCATGTGAAGATCTTATAGGAAATGAGATTCATTGAAATTCAGGAACTTCGCGTATCAAGTTAAGAAATTTTAAAAATAGTCAATTTTTGCAGTCGTTTAATTTTTTTGAGTATTATATTTGAAGATTTAAATTTTTTTACAAACATTATTGCTTTTTTGTGTAATACATGTATATATAATTTATCATGTAATCAATCTTATTGACTTCCAGCCTGTAACGACAGCATATATTGGCTAAAAATTGAGAACTCTTTAAAAATAGTGAAGAAAATAATTTTTATTAAAATTATACAAAAAAAAAAAAATTTTCAGCAGTTTTTCCTTCTTGTAAAACAAAAAATATAGATATACTTTAGTAAATTATAGATGCATCCACATAAAAGATATATTTCGTTGTACAAAAATTGAGCATTTAAATGAACATGTTATTGTTGTATGTATTTTACTATATAGCTAGTGTAAATATAAAAATAATGTTTTGAAGATTAATATTATTTTATATTTAACTAATTATATTGTTATATATTAAATCCCAATAATATTTTTTATTAAATATAATATACACAATATAAAAAATATCTAAAATTTATATATATATATATATATGACACAATTTACTTATTGTGGATATATTTAATGAGGAGATAAATAAATTTATAAAGGAAATAAAAATATTTATATTTTATTTATTATTTCAAAATAAAAAATAAATAATTTTGAAAGAACATAGGTTTATATTTTAAATAAAAATTAAGAAAAAATGAATGTTGCTAAAATTTTAAAGGCTTATTTGTAAATAAAATTTTAGAATGTCTTTACTATAAAATACAATCGTATTACCTAATTCATTTTATAATTTATACGTATATTATTATGAATATTTAAATTAATTTGAAATACAAATTATATATAAATATTAATTGTTCATAAAAACGTGAAACGAACAATTGCGTGGTATCCAAAAAGAAACTAAGAACAGGGATGTATAAATACTATCTCTGGTATTGTATATTTGTTAAAACAATGAAAATATAATAACGGTAGTTTTTGTAAATATATTATTTCTGTAATTTATAAATGTATTTAAAATTTCGCAATATTTTTCTCTTTTTTAATTATTTCAGTGGATCATATATCTATATACGAATAACAACATAAAATTATATCTAAGATGATTACATTAATTTTAGGTATATAATTTTTATAATTATGATATTATTATATATAAAATATAAAAATAAAAATATTTGGTTATAATTTATTTTTGTTGCTAAAAGTATTTTTAATAAAATATTAATTATCTATATATTTATGTCAATGTATTAAGCTGCATGTCTGAAACATATTCCCAACAGTATTTTTAAAAGAATAAATAAAAGATAATATATTTTTTGTGAAATTCTAAGTAAAAAAATTAGTAAATCACGTATTATAGTATATTATGTTGACATTTGTTTTAAATTGTTAGTACATGTTGTATTCTGAATATTATTTGTGAATTTATTTCGTTTGTCATATTTTCAAATTAAAGAAATTATATATAATATTTCTACACTATTATTTATTTTAATCTCTTTTTATGTTTTTACAATTTATTAATATTAATTTTAAATATATATAATTAATTAAAAAAAAATTAAAAATATTTGTAGATAAATGTATCGAATTTTAATTTAAATATAACATTATAAATTAAACATAATTGAAACATGTAATTTTCAAAAATTATGATATCAAAATAAACAATAAGTCTTTATTTGCTTTTAGAATCATATTTCTTTTGTATTACCTAGTTCAATGTAAATTTTACTCTTAAAAAATTATACTTAATAAAGTATTGCATATACTTAAAGGCGAATTAATGTATTTGTTATAATTAACATAACATGATGAATTTTTTTTTATTATTAACATTATTATATTGTAATAATTAATAGTTATTTAAAAATAATAGTTTTTCCAAAGTACAAAGTTTATAAAATTAGAATTATTAATATAACAATAATGTTAATGTTTGTAGTGATTATCATAATAGATAGAGGAATATATAATATGTTATATATGTTCTACATTCTATATAGTAGATAGGCTTAACATTTGTATATAACAAGAAATTACATATTTATCTCTTAGTTTATTCTGAAAATAATTAATATAAATATCATTTAATTAGTGAACTATATTAAATAATTAAATTATATATTTTAAATATTCTTGAAAGTATTCAAATCATTATTTCTTTAAATAACCTTATGATAAATATTACATACTATATTTTTACGTTGATTTTTCTTTGTAGTTGACGCAAAGTAAAATGTAGTGATATTTATTTTTTTTATTTTTTAAGAGAAAAAATAATAATAACAAAAAAAATATTTAATGAATTGTTACAGTATCGTTTTCCGTAAAAATCATATTATATTATTTATAATCATTTTTTTTTTTTTAATATATTAGAATATTAAAATTCTAAATAATGACTGAAAATATTAAGTTACTTTTTTTTATAAAAATATTTGCATTTATACTTTTAACTTGGACATGTCAATTTAAAAAGAATATGGTATAATAATATAATATATAGGTTTATCTTTTTAATTATTAACATTTTCCATCTTTTATTTTTATTAAAACAATTTGTTGCCATTAGATTATTTATTTTATTAAATAACGAATATTTACTTTTTTCTTTTAGAGCACATTTAGTAAATCACTGGATGAAAATCGTAATCTTTTTATAAAATTAGATACAAGAAATTATCGATCACTAGCAAATTATAAACAGAAGATTGATTCAAATAATGTATGTTTAAAAGAAAATTTTACAAATAATGGAGTGAAGGAAAAAAAAGTCAACGGAAAAAATAAACAGTCTAATAGTGCGTTAAATAAGATGCGATACTATACAGAAGTTATTGATTATAATAATGGAATGTTTGATGGAAAATATTTCCATTTTGAAAAAAAACGGATTAAAAAAAAAGATTATGATAATTTTCTTGAAAAAAATAAAAGAATTTGTGATATAACGTTAGGAAAAATAAAACTTAGAAGTTATGGATTTGTAGTTGCTATTTTTTTTTTTTTTGTATTGTTAGGAATAGGAATGCCCGCATTACATGTATTAAATCCTTTTAATGTTGAAACGAAAGATATGCAAGGATTATGGAAAACTTTGAATGTAACTATAGAGAAATGGATAAAAGGTATAGAAATACAAGTTTATGTGGCATTATATAGCGTACTTATGATTATGTTATCTGTTATTCTTATAATAGTGTTTTATAAAATCTTAAGGAATAATGAAAAATATAAAAAAATTAAGTTAATAACGAAGAACAACGAATGACAGGATATATATATCTTTCTGTAATGAAATGTTTAATATGAGGTAAAATCTATAATATTTTTCTTTGATATACATAATAAGCATACATATAATTTCTAAAGTATTATAGATGGGAGCGTGTATGACTGCTCTCTTTGACACACAACAATAAAAATATGTGATTTTAGTTTATTTGTTAATTTGAATGCTTTAATATTTTCGAATTTGTATTTTAAATTGTGAATGTGACTTAATTATATATTATGAATTAATATATATATTTGTGTGTTAAAATATATTTCTATGAGTATGTATGTTTATTATAATGAATATATAATAGAATAGTTCACATAATTATATAGAATTGTATTTATATTTGTACTAAACAGTTTTTTTATTTTATAATTTGTTCTATTATAAAATAATATTTGTTAATATTTTTAACAAAAAACATTGCTTATTTAAAATTAAAAATAAGTCTCTCTTGTTTTGTATTCTATAAAAGTAATTGAATGTAGTTTTATAAATATATATATATACCTTTAACTAAAACAAAAAACTTAATATTTATTTTATAAAATAGGTTTTATGAAAAATGTACACCATAATATATCTACTGTAAAAATGATTTTATGTGTCTTTTTATTTTTTGTGTATTGTATAAATGTAAAATTATAAATATGTAATAAGATAACATGTCTTTTTAGTTATATATTTTTTATAAATGCTTACTAACTTCGAAATTATCTATTATTAAAATTATATGAATAATTAAATCAATTTATTATTTATTTTTGTGCTTCAAGTTATACATATGGAAGTAATATGTCTATGAAAAAATAGTTAATGTGAAAAGAATTAAGTATATTGTAGAATTATTGATTAGGATCATTTATGAAAGAAGAAAATAAAATAATGAAATGTACTAGAAAATGAATCTAATATTAATTTGAAATATGAGTTATGGGATAATATCATAAAAACAAAATAATTTATGAAATAAAAGGCTAAGTGTCATAGGAATATATTGAATGAGCTAAAAAGTAAAGCAAATTAGCATTTTAAATATTATATCAAAAGATGAATTAATAGAATATATAGGTATAGAAGAAGATAAAAACACTTTGAATGTTGTAAAATAATATTATTTTATATTCTATACGAGAAACTTAGAAAAATATATGGAAACAGCAGATAACGTAGTATGTTCAAGTCATAGAATAATATTTATAAGAAAGTTTGTATGGAATTAAGGTATATTGGAGAGATTTATATGGTAACAGTGAGAATGATAAGGAAGATATGTTAATAAACACCACATAGAATTTGTTATATAAAGGAGTTTTCGAAGAATAACATAATGATAAAAGAAAAATATTAATAGAGGAATTATTTTTAGTCATATATATAATAGTATTAGAGGAATATATGTATGAAGAATGCATTAGGTGCAAAGAAAAATTTTAAAATTCAAATGTTAAAAATATGAAGAAATATAGTATCGTCATGAAAATTTGCATCGTTTATGTATAACTGATGAAATGAAGGAACTATATTAAAAATAAAGAAAATAAAAAATATTAGAGATATAGAATTGATATGATTTTGTAACATATACAGAGTTTTGATGAAATATAGTTATAATAAATAATGGAGTTTAAAGATTTGAATTTATCTAAAATAAAAGATAAAAATAGTATTAATGGAAATACATTATTGGAAACAAAGAAATGTATGCAACTATATATCCATAAGAACATATGTAAAAAAACAAACAGAAGGAATATGGAAATAATATGGTTATATATTGTTCTTTATAAAAAAAAAAAAAAAAAAAAGGAAAAAAGTTTAATAACCTAGGTAAACATATATTTCTAAAAGCTGATAAATTTTAAGGAAAAATATTTGCAAACATATATTAAAAAAATAATTGTAATAACATAAAATGTTAAAAAATAATAACTTTATTTTTTTTTAATATTTATTTATTTTATATTTTATT
The DNA here is from genome assembly GCF_023973825.1 of Plasmodium brasilianum. NCBI lineage: Eukaryota > Apicomplexa > Aconoidasida > Haemosporida > Plasmodiidae > Plasmodium > Plasmodium brasilianum. The sequence goes on from NC_090123.1 coordinate 2,011,485, forward strand.
ATATAATATTAACATATATTCTAAATATATACATTTTATTAAAAAGGAAAAAATTAATTTAGTATTTAAAAATATATTATTTACAAATCATTATATGCATTAATCATCATTAAAGATAATTAATTCCAAAAATTGTCATTAAAAAAGAAAAAATTTACAACTTATTTACCATTAAAACATAAATTTTTTTGTAGAATATATAGTATGAAATAAATTCAATTTTTTAAATGTATTATTGAACTTTAATGAATGAAAATATTTTATTTAATATATTATATAATACTTTAAAAAATATGGTTATACTCATTCATCTTTATTATTATTGTAATAATTAATATAATTTACTAATCATATCCTGTTTTTCTAATATATTTTTATTATAAAATTATAATAATAAATAAACATTCATAAAAATAGTTATAATTACTTCAGAATAGAGAACAGTGCATTATCTGTATTCTATATATTCTATATAGTAAACATTGATGATTCTGCATAAACTCAATATTTAGAAATATTAAGTAGTTTTTATTAGTTTTTATATTTTCTTTTTAAAAATTTTTACAGACATAGTTATTTAATTACCATATTTTAATAAATAATTTAATTATATATTCTGAATATTTATGAATGAATTCAAAATATTTTGTTTTAACTGAAAATAGTGATATAAAAATAAGATTAGTATTAATATTGTATAATATATAATTCAATTTATTTTTCTTTGTAATTGTTGTCAAAAACATTATATATATACACTTTTTCATATTTTTAAGGAAAAATAAAAAATAATAAAAAACAAAATTAAATATATAATAAATTATCCTTTGTCATTAAGTGTACACTATACTATTGTAATTTATTGTTTACGGAATATATTACAGTATTAATAATTTATGTTATGGAGAAAAAAATAAAGTTATACTTATTTATTAAAATTGCTGTTTTTTTCCTTTTAACTTGGAAATATCAATATTGCAATGATTTGGTACGAATATATTATTAATGAAGATATCTGCTTTTCATGCATTTTGAGTTTTATTTTTATTAGTTTTTTTTTCCACGATAATACTAATTATTATTTCATATAATGAATATATACTTTGTCTTTTTAGAGTATATTTACCGAATACATAGAAATTGACTATAATGTTGATACAAAATTGGACAGAAGGTGTTATCGTTTACTAGGAAAATGTAAAAGAGATAATTATTCAAATATTGTAGGGTTAACAGAAGAAATATCAAATAATGGAGCATACAAAAGTATAGATCTATATAATAATGAAAAAGGAAACCCAGGAAAAAAGAAACATATTAATGGTACATCAAAGTATGAAGAAGGCCACAAAGTAACTGTGAAAAATAAAACGTGCATATTTGAAACAAATAAATATTCCCATTTAGAAAAAATTATATTCAAAGAACTTGACTATATGGATTTTCTTAAAAAAAACAGAACAATTAGTGAGAAAGTTTACAAAAAAATAATATGTAAGAAGTGTAGATTACGCTTTGCTTTACCTTTATTATTGCTTTTGTTATTATTAATATCACTGATATTAGATTTTACCTCTACTTTTGGCCCTTTACATATTTTGCTTAACGGATTGAAAAATTATCTTAGTAAGGATTTATTTTATAATTTAAATTCAACATTGTGGCATTCTCCATTAAGGTGGATATCGTATTCTAAAAGGACTGTTAATAACGGAAAGAAAATAATGTCTGGTGTTTTAGGAAATTTACTTGGTATTATAATATATATTTTGCCTTTAATTTTATTAGGTACCTCAATTATATTTGGAATTATATATTACCATAAAAAAGTTAAAAAATTTGAAAAAATTAAGTTTAGGAAAAGATAAAGACGAGCAATAAGTATTATACTTCTTTTTATAATTAAATAATTAAAAAATTGTTATATATAATATTATTAGTGATATATATCATAAACATATCTATAATTGCTTAAATTTTATTAATATTCCCAGACATACATGTTCTACTTTATGCACAAAAGTAATAACTATTCATAACATTTAGTGAATTTGAAGGTTTTAGTATTTTTCAATTTGCATTATAAAGTATTGTTTTAGCTTAATTTAATATAATTTTTATTGCATGCCTATGTTTTCTATATAAATAAATTTCTATAAAACAGATTTATTTGTGTATTAAAATTACTATATAATAGAACAGTGCATATAATTTTAAACTATTTTTGCAATAATTTATATTTTAAATAAAAAATCTTCCTTCTTATTTTATATCTAGTTCTAATTTAAGCGATTTTTTTTTTAAATTATTAAGAAAAAAAAAAAGCATGGATTTTAAACTAGCCATGAAAGTCAATTGTTTTGTATTTAATGAAAGAAAATGAATATTTTTTGTTATATTGATATAAATATATATAATTTCTTCACTAAATATAAAACCTAATATTTATTTTATAAAATATGTTTTGCTACAATTTTATTATAAAACACAATTATCGTAAAAACCATTTTAATGCCCTTTTAATTTTTTTCTTATGACATAAATTTGAAGTTAGAAATATATAAGAAAAAATATCCTTATATAAAGTGGATTATTTACATTTGCTTACTAATTTATATATTTTATATATTTACAACTAAATTAAAAATTTGGAATCATTTATTATTTAACTTAATTGTGCTATTAATTAATTTTTGTAAAGACAAATCAAATATATATATTGAATATTTATATATAAATAAAATATATATATATTATTTTAACATTATTAAAACATTGAATAATTGAATTAATTGTGAACATATATTAATGGATAATATGTATAAGTTTTTTGTTTTTTTTATAATAGTAAAATCTTAAGTATGTGTATATGCCTGTAAAATGCTAAATTAACGTTACTAATAATGAAAAAAAAAACAGTTTTGTAATATCTTATAATAATACTTAGGCATATTTTTATATATATTTCCAATTTTTCTTGTATAATAATATATTATTCATAGAGTTAATATAATCTTAATGATGTGTAAATATCTATATTTTATAGGGCATTTAATAATTCGTTTATATTCATAATACTGATCTTTTAAATAAAATAAAATTAAGAAAAAAGTAATATTTGTTTTATATATTTATTATGTACACGACATTGTTTTTTAGTTTTATAAACCTTAATAAGTTATATTTAAAAATTACTATATTTTTTATAGAAGTTTTAATTAAATGCTTGAAATTAATTTGATTTCTTATGTGAATAATTTATTTGCAATATTCGGTACTAAATTTAATATATTAAGATTGTACCTTTATAAATTTAAATGAATATTATAATATAATATTAATATTTGTTTCTGTTAACACATTAAAATATAATTAAAAAATTTTTTTTAATCAAAAAAATAACACATGAATATTTATTTCTTTGCAAAAGTATACAAAAGAGATTATCAATACGAGAATAAAGTATACAAACAGTTTTCCTTGCTCAAAATGAAAAGATTGCTAATAATAATTTTAATAAAATAATTTGTATGTATTTTTGGAATTTTAATACGAAGTATTAATGTATTTTATAAAAATATATTTTTCTCTGTATATAATAGATATACTTACGTAAAATGATTATACTACAAAAATATATATTTTGTTGTTTCTTTTTTTTTCCCCCTTCTAATTTTTTATAAATATTTACATGTATATGAATAGAGGACATAAATTACATACGTATTTATATAGATAAAAAGTTCATTACTTCTTATGGTTAATTCTCCTTTTTATCTCACTTTTTTGGTTTTAATCTTTTTTGCATTTAACATTTAAAAAATTAAAATAAAAAAATAAATTATTATTAACTTATAATGAAATAACCATCTGGGAGAATCTTTAAATTAAAGAAAGCGTAGAATTTGAGATCTACCATTTTAAGAAAATTACTGAATTGTGAATATAGCATTGAACGAATATAATATTTATTTTGATATATATTATTATAATTGTAAAAATTATTTTATTTTGTGTGATTGGTATACCACATGTCACTTTATTCATAAGTATTATCGGAGTGAGCATCCAATAATTTTAACAAAAATAAATAATGATGTTGCAATAATTAACAATATGTAAACTGTAAGAATAACAATATCAGGGATATGGACGATACAATTTTTTTTTTTAGAATACTTGTAACAATATCAAGATTAATCATTCACCGAGAAAGAAAGTTACACTGAAAAAGGAGAGAATGGAGAAGGGAAATCCTGTCTTACGAGACAATGCATGAGGGGATGCAAGAAAAGGAAAATAAGAAAAATAAAAAAAGGTAAAATAACAAGAAATGTAATTTATAATGATACAAAATATATATGTATATTTGTAAATTTTTGAAATGATTTTTTTCTTCTCCTTATTTTTCTATTCTAAGAAAACAATTACAATTATATTTTTTTAAAAATTTAGATAGATCTATATATGAATGTTTTATAAAAATAGACAGAATAAAAAAGGAAGTTTAACAATTTGGAGCATTTTTCTAATTTATTATTGTTTCCCTTAATTGGAAAGGAAAGTCTAAAAGTCACGAAATAAGTGAGTAATTATGTATTTTTTTGGGAATTGGAGATATTAACGTTGCACAAATCGTTTTTAAAGAATTTGTAAGTGTTAATCATGCTGAAGTACTGTGGGTATATATGTGTACATACGTATTTGTATATATACATTTACATATAGGCCTGTATATATGTAAAACATATGGGAGCGTGTGTATGTGTACATATGTATACTTACATAATGTATGGTATCCATTTACATATTTCAATAAATATCCTTCCCTGTATTTCATAAAACGAATCTTAATTATTAAACTTGAAAAAAATTCATTGAATTATTTATCTACATTATGAGAATTGGCACAAGAATGTTTTTCTGTATAAATAGAGAGCACATAAAAATAAAAATTACTAATAAAACAAATAAGACGTTTATTTTACAAATGAATTTATCTATTTCATTTAATGAAATAATTATAGCAATTCCATATTATGGATAAGCTTCATAGATATATATATAAATATTTTTTTATGTTGTTGTACTCATTATATGTGACACAAATGAAGGAATTCGTAGAAATAATGATTTCATAAGGACACTTGTGTTCATTTAATCCGTTTAAAAAAAAAAAAATAAAATAAGAAATTTATAATAGGAATACAATTTTATGTTAATAGCTGAAATAATTTGAGAACATAATTGAGTTCATAATATATACACGTTAATAGGATAGCATTGTTCATGTTTAGATGCTTATCTATACATATGACGTGCACACATATATATTTTTTTTTGTTATATTATTTGTCCTTGTAACTGTTAGATCATTTATAATGAAAATTCATATAGGCGAAAGCATGCGTACATATTTATATGTATACAAACTTTTGTATATTGTACATTTGTTTACATGTCATTAATGATATTACTGACTTATGTTGGTCCGTTATATATGTGAAAAATTTAGAATAATAGCATACACATAAGAGAGAATGAAGCGGATAAAAAAATTCAGATAAATGACAAGGGAAAATAATAATAATGCATGAAAATCATTGAAAGAATTACTTCTCCTATCGATGTTAATAAGGAAAAGGGCTAAAAAAAAGTATATATTATGACTCATCTGAAACGTGAGCTCTTTATATTAATTATTTCGAAGGGAAATTTGTTTAAGTGTAACCCATTTTATATTACTACAAAACAGTTAATGTACTTTTTATTAACTCTATTAAAGATCTTTATATAAAAATTAATTCATGAATTAATCTTAATCATGGAGAAAGCAAAAAAAAGAAGATAAAAATTACAAAAATATAAGGCGTAAATGTATGTGCGAAAAACAGAACTTTTTTAGTTCGTCATAATGTGATGCAAAATGTTTCATATATGTAGGTAAGTGTACATGTATATAAACTGTATTATATGTTGATTCATATGTTCATAATTTTCATCGTAGATAAACAAGCATCTAAGGAATTATAAACTTGTATTAATAAATAATACGCTGCAGGTTATTATGTATGCACGTTTGAATGTAATGGATGAACTCATTTTAAATATAGAAAAGAATAAAAATAATACTCTAATATATATATTTTTTTGTAAGTATTACAGTAGACATATATATGGAAAATTATTTGCAATAAGAACGTGTTAAATATGTTTTGAAAACAAATAATTTAATTAAAAAAAATAAATGTACGTAAATGTCTAGAGGAGAATGAAACACATATGCATAAACTCTTAATGGTCCTGGTTTTAGCGATTATATTAACATATATATATTTGTATGGGAACACTTCAATAGACATAATTGTAGTAATAGTATTGTAAAACGTTTTAGTATTTGTTTAATAAAGATGACTGTAAAAATATTGCTTAATGAAATAGTAGAAAAAAAATAATTTCACTGAAAAATGTACAACGCTCATTAATTAATTTTTAAACAAAATATTAAAATAAAAAAAGTTGTATGCCTTATTATTATGACAGTAATTACATGATAAATTAAAAGAAACCTAATATATTACAATAAAAGTTATATTTATATTAAATCATTATTACAGTTGTCATTATATCAACACTGATTTAAAAAGTATTAAAGTATTAATATGGATATATATGAATTAATGAATGCAAATATATAAAAAAATATATATTTAATAATGCTACTTGTACATGTCATATGAATTAACATAGGAACTAAAGTATTTCAAAAAAAATAAAAATTGTTTATTAAATGTTCTTTAATTTTATCAAATATATATAATTAATTAATTTATATTGCTGTGAATATTTTCAATAGCCATAACCTGCATTAAATAATTTAGGAAAATAGTGAGCTCCTAAGAATTAGCATCTGTATTAGTTGCATGAATATTTAGAAAATAATTAAAATAATAAAGCTTATAAGTTTATGTAATTTTATCATTATATATTATTCATAATATATCGTACTCTTGAGATGAAATGTTGTTTTTGTTTTATATAAGGAGGAATTGTAATTGGGGGAAGAAATAAGAACTTCCAAGTAAAAGAATCATTTAAGGATCTCTAACCAAGAATATTTTTACGTATATTTATATATATATAAACACGTGAAAAAATGATATAAAAAAATAACAATCTTATTTTTTTGATATACAGAAGTGTAATATTGATTATACTGTCCATTAAAAATTTAAAGATTTTATATATTTTTTTTTAATTAACTATTTTTTAGGAAAATGATTTAATTACACGAATTAGTGTCAATTTATTATTATAGTTAAGGTAATATATTTAATATATTATTTTTTTATAATTATAACTATGCTCTATATTAAATAGAAAGTGTATGATATTAATATTTCTACTTTTATTTGTATATTCATAAACTATTTGTTTTAAGTTACGTAAGAGATGTAAATTAATGCATTATATTGTTATTATTTATTTATTAATAAAAAAAATACATATGCAGTTTTTTCCTCCATAAAAATATGAAAAAGAAAAATAATGAATTAAAGCTTTTCCTAGAATTTATGGTACGTTATATATAGTTTTTTCGTATTTCCTAGGGATATATATTTTGATGTTATATTCTTTTTTAATTATCATTTCTAAAAATATTTTTTTTAATTCTTTTGCTTTTATATTTTTTTCTTTTATTAATATTATATTTTCTATGTAATTTACAAATTTATGTATTAAAAAAAATAAAAAGTATAAACTATTTAATTTTTAAATTTAATAAATAACTTTAATTCCTTATACGTCTAATGCACTATTTTAAAGTATATGAAGTTATGGATTTCCACTTTTAATAATATAATAAAAATGTATAAAAGTGTTAAATTGGATAGTACATTTTAAAATAAAATATTTTTTTTTGTGTTAACTAATTTCTATAACGTAATTTCCAAATAATTCTCGTATAAATGTTCTACATATCTTTGAGATATGAGATATGTTAAATTATAATTATTGCTATAAAAAAATTTGTCTTTATAAATTTTTCATTTTTTTAATACTATGAATACTACTACGATATATATTATAATTTATATTTATAAATAATAAAATAGTATCTAAAGATTTAACATGTACTTATAACTAAACTTTTATTAGCAATATGACAAAAAAATTTATAAGTATATCCCTAATATATGCTTATATATTATTCTCAACACATATATATTTTTTTATTTTAATTATGTTATAAAATTATTATCCTAAAAGAAAAAGGTCCTCTACTTTATTATTAATTTGAGAGCTGTTTGTAAATCAAATTTAGAATTGTTATATTATACTGTTAATATATATATAGATAGAGAGGATTTATTAAAATAATTAGTATTACCAAGAATTATTTTGATTTTGCTTTTTTGTAAAAAACTTCAATGTAAATGTTTACAAAATTATTTTAAAAATCATCTTTTCTTTTTTATACTTTATATTTGTATTTGATTTGTACAATATAATAATTTTTTAAAGAATAAGTTATTGTCGAATATATTACACACTTTTGTGATAACCTTACGAAAATATAGTGAATTTTTTAGCTATTAGATTTATTATAATGTTATCTAGTTTTTGTATAAATTAAATAATTAAATCTTTTTTTTAAGTTGAAGTTTTTTTATTTATTCTTTATGTTTGGATATATACTTATTTCACTAATGTGTTTTAATAACCTAGCAGAAATTTTGTGTAATATTTTTTTTTGCCTCATACTATATAAAAATATATATATACGTACGGGTAAATTTCCTTCGAGTAGGTATATTTAATATAAGATAAATAATAAAAACAATTTTTTTACGATGTACTGTATTGTTAATATATCTTTTGTTAATTAGAATTGTCCACATGGTATATTACAAGAAATGATATATTATTATCTGAACATGAGAAGGTAGTAATTAACATAGAAGTGAAGATATATTGTTTGAAAATGGATATGACAATTAAAACAATTAACATGATGATTTTCAATCAGAATATGTTGGAAAGTTTTAGTTTAATGATAATAATAATTCAAGAATTGCAATCAAAAAAATTAATTAAGAAATGATTATCTGTTAGATATAATCCATTATCTGTAACATACATATTTATTTTTAAAAAATTATTGCATATGGGTTCTACTGCTGTATATACAGATAAGAAATATTCTGATACTTTCCAAAAAAATAAGTTTAAAAGATTAATTATTTATAAGCATCACTTTATTACTTACTCAATGGGAATACTTTCCTTTATAATATTTTTATTACTTTATTTATTTCTTATTGCATTGAAAAATTCTTTATGGATGATGGAAGAAATGCTAAGACTATTCTTTATTTCTGAGAGGGGAATTACAAATGCATTATTATTAATTATATAATTAACTATTTTAGTGTTAATTTATATTCTGGTAAATTTCTTAAAATAAATTAATGAATAGAAAGAAATAAAATTGACTTGTCATAATTAATATATTGAAATAAGAAATAATGTTCTTGATGTATCCAATGAACTTTTACTTTATACTTAATGAAATTGATCTAAAACAAAATTAATTGTTGTATATTTATAATTTTTTTTTTGTGCAACCTGGATATTATATAAAGGTATATTGATACAGAAAAGTAAAAAAATATATATTTAATATTTTTTATAGTTAGTATATTTCTATATTAGATATTTTATTATAATTTGTTGTTTTTAAATAGTTTAGTAACTTGACTTAATATATATATCTAGAATATCTTCCTTGATTCTTAAAAATATGATATTAACTTTGCTATATATTCCCTATAAATATAAAGGCTTTATATTGAAAATTTATTAGTGTATATGATTCTTGTATATTTGTATTATAATAAATGTGTGATCGTTTAATATAATATATAAAATCAAAATTATTATAACTTCATTCATATAATGAAATTATTTATATATTTAACAATTTTTTTTTCTTTCTTGTTGTTTATAAAAGATCATTTGAATAATTTTTTAAAAAGTTTTATTATATATTACTTTTAATTTTAACGTTGTTCTCCATTTAATGAATATAAAATCATTTTGTTTTGTCTTTGTATATGTTGTTTATTTAAACGTAAAAATCAAATTATTTTTTAAAAAAACATTTTTTGGAACAAATGTTTATTATCTCATTTAATGTAGGAATTTTTAATATATCTTTATATTATTTTTATAGTTAATTTATCAAATTATAAGTAAATGATAATGTGATTCTCTTTTAAATAATTAATTATTAATAAAGTATTATCAAGTTTATAATTGCTAAATATTTGCACTAAGTGAAATGCTTAAAGAACATATCATATTTTACTTTTTATCTAATGCAAAAATTATAGTACAAAATTTTTTATAAGAATTACTTAAACATCAATTAAAAAATACACGGATAAAAAATTGTATATTAATTTTCATTCTCCAATCAGTTAATTTAATATATTGTTTAATAAATACACGTCTTATATTAATATATTTAGTATAAGAGTTACCCTATCCTTCATATATTTATTGTTTTTTTAATATCATTATTCTAAATATATATATCAATATAAAATAAAAAAAATGAAAGTAATTTTATAATTTTACAAACTTTTATTTGGAAATAACAATGTCAATTTTATTAAATTAAGTACTATAACCTTCATGAACTATATTATAAATATAAAGGTTCAGTCTTTATTTACCTTTGAAATATATACTTTTTTTAATAAATTAAGAGATATGTTATAAATTAGATACTTAATGTATATTTCAGATCATAAGATAATTATTTTATTTAAGTAGTAACTAATGTCAGTAATATTAATTAAATCAAATAAAATATTTTAATATTATAGTATACATTATTTTTATTACATTGTTACTATTATTAATACTTTTTGAAGAATAATAAGATTTTTTTAAATATAATTTTTATAATGTTGGAATTTTTAGTAGAAAGATGTCATTATAATAAGTAATTTATCTCTTAATATGTAGAACATTGTGTTACCTATCTTCTCCATGTTCTATATTCTATATATATTCAATGTTTTGAACTATTAAAAAGTCATATATATTTTTATTTTATTTTGAAAAGTATAAATAAAAGAAAATATTTATTTATTATTCTAAATTAAATATATAATTCATATATTTTTAATATCTATTAATAAATTTAGTTTATAGTATTTTAACTAAAGTTATTTTGTTATAAATAACATTAAAATAAAAATTTTGTAGTTTACATTTGAAGTTATTTTTAAAAGCATCATTATAAAAAAAAATAAAGATATATAATTTTATTATTATTTTACAGAAAAATAAAAAATAATACGAAATAATATAAATAATAATAGTTCCCTTTATCACTATATGAATATTATATTATTGTTATATTTTTTCTTAGTATATTACATTTTAAAACTTTTATACGATGAAGCAAAAAATTAATATTTTATTATTTATTAAATTTACTACGTTTATCCTTTTATGTTGTATATGTCATTTTTACATTCATGTGGTATATTATTATTATTTAGTGATATTTTTGTTATTCGTACTTTTCGTGCTGTATTTTTATTAATTCTATTTTTTCACCACTGAACAATTTATTATAATATATAACTATATGGGAATTTTATTGTTTTTTAGAGTACTCTTAAGCTATTGTTAGAGGAAAATTGCAATAATTGTAAAAAATTTCCTGCAAGAAATTATCGTTTACTGTCAAAATACAAGAAGAATTGTGATTCAAATGCTTTATGTTTAAAAGAGGAATTGCCAACTAAAGGATTTTCCCCCCCAAATGATATATCTACTAATAAGAAGGATAAATTAGAAAAAAACAAAAAAAAAAATGGATGTTCATCAATGATTGTAGGAGATTATAAACCAGATGTGAAAAACAAAACTTGTATATTTGAAACGAAAGAATATTCCAATTTAGAAAAAAAAATATTCAAGGAACTTGATTATACGAATTTTCTTAAAAATAACAGGACTATTAGCAATAAGGTTTACAGAAAATTAATATGTAAAAAATATGGATTACGCATTATTTTACCTGTATTATTCTTTTTGTTTTTATTAATAATATTTATATTAGAAGTAGCACTGGGATATGTAGGAAAAACTAGTTTATTGTATGTATTAGGTTTAAACAAGGTTAATTTAACATCCTTGTCCAGCCAAGAACCATGGAAATACATTATAGAAGCGTTGAAAAAGACAGATTTCCTTAAGCACGCTATAGAAACTGGAGTTTCCCCCCAGAGAGTATGTGAACTTTGTAGTAGTGCAAAAGAAGTTAGTGATATCTGTATTTTAGGACAATTTTTTCGCATTTTAATATATTTTGTACCTTTCATTATAATGAGCATAACCATAATATCACGAATTATTTATTACCATAAAAAAGTTAAAAAATATGAAAAAATTAAATTAAGGAAAAGATAAAACACATACTAAAGAATATTTTTTTTTCTGTAAAAATATCTAGAATATGAACTAATTAATGAAATATATATAAACATATACTTAATAAACATATGAAAAATTCCTTAAAATTTTACAAAAATTTATAAGTATACATTGCTTTTTTTATGAACAATAATAAATGTATATGCTCTTAGTTTGTTTGTGAATAAGAATATTCTAATATTTTTCTATTTGTGTATCAAAATATGATTTCATATTAATTGTATATTATAACTTAAAGCATATAATTTTGCATTTTAATGATTTCTTATGATCATAAAATATTTTTACGTTATAATTAATTAACAATATAACATTATGTATAATTTTATTAGTAATATTTGCTAATTTATATTTAACTATAAAGAATACAGACTTTTATTTTTATATTTCTTTGTGCTCTAAAATAATAATATGTTCGAGAAATTAAAAAAATATAGATTTACTATAAATTACGTATAAATGTGTTCTTATTTGTGTTTCATAAAAGGAAGTTAACATATTATATTATACTGATATATATATATATTATATTTACTAACAAATAAGCATAACTTATTTTTTTTAAATATGCTTATTGATATACATGTTATAGAAGAATATTATTTAAAAGTCTTTTTAACAATGATTTAGTATTTTTTGTAAGATCTAAATATAAAATTAAGAATATATAAGAAAATAAAATATTTATTAAATACTGTTTATTTATATTTGTTTAATTACTTAGTTTTTCTACTTAATCACAATTATATAGAGATAAAAAATTCTTTTGCTGAATTATTGTTCGAACATAGGATGTTAATTCAATTTTTTAAAATTAATTATATATATATTATAAAGAAAATTTATAAATAAATAAATATATATATTTTTTTATATCTTTAAATAATTAAATTATTGAACTATATATAATCATATTTTAATAGATAATATATTGAAATATTATTAGGTAGTTACTTTTTATTTTTTCATAATAATAGACCTATATATAAGAATTACGATGTTAGTTCAGTATAATGGAAATAAATGTATTGTTTTCTGTAAAGATATAATTATATATGAATAAATTATATTTATATACGCTACTATTTATTCTTAACTATAAATATATTAAGGGATAATATTGATTTATATATATATAAGAACATACATAGATTATGTTGGTAATGTCTAATTCATTTTATTTTCAAAGTTAATTTTTTATGTAAAATTTAATTAAAAAAAAGCATAGTTTTTTAGTACTTAATTCATAAATATAAAACATAGTTTTTTTGATAGATATTGTTTACTAAATTATATTTGTTTCACTTTTTTATTTTTTCTTTAAATTTTTAATTAAATAAGTATTATCTACAATGTTTTCTATGCACCTGTTTTGTAAATAATTTAAATCTATAAAATTTGATTTTGTAAAAATTGAATTAATAACTATACTAAAATATTAGCAGATGTTTTAGTTGTAACAATAAGATATTAAGAATTACTCTTTATTCAATTAAAGAAAACATAAACAATTTTGTTTTTTAACGAACGCTTAAAACCTGCAGAACATGAGACTAGAATATGTAAACATCTGGGAATTGAAATATCGGAAATATTGATTATACTATTTTAACAAAAGAATGAATTATTTTTATTATCTTTTTTTTTTTGTTTTTTTAATATTATGTGTTTATATAATTTATTAAAATGTTTATTTAATGTATGGAATATGTTATATGTAAAGATAGACGAAGTAATTATACCTTGACAATATGTTTTTTTTTTTTCTTTTTATGGAACTATATTAATATTTTTTCTAAATCTATATATCAAAAAAATATAATAAAAAAAAATTATGTTTATGTGTAAAAAGATTTTTCATATAGAAATAATGGTATAAACTGAATTTAATTAAAAATTATTGTACAAAAGTATAATATGTGTTTCTATTTTCCTTTAAAATATATATTATTTGATATATCGTGTAATAGCAAATATTTTCAATTTTTTTATTATATGCTATATTATAAAAAATTTTATGTGCATCTGAATTATATAAATTATGTGCTATGTTTAACACGATTCAAAATATTAATTCATTAATATATTATTACTATTATTATAATAATTATTATTTATAAGTATAAAAAATAGGTCCTACCATATATTGTTTATAACTTTAGAATTTTTAGTAAGAAATATCCTTATGATTTGTACTTATTGTATAAATATATTGAACTGTATATTATCTATATTCTCTATGATCTATATTACATTCATACTGATTATTTCATGATATTGTAAAAAATAATATATATTTTTTTTAGTATTATATTTTGAAATGAATTAATAAAAAAATATTATTAAATTAGTATATTACAATAAAATAAATATATATTTAAAAATTTATTAATAAATTCAAATTGTTTTACATTTATGTAAGTTATTTTCATTTTCAAATAACATAATGATAAAATTCATATAATATACATTTAAAGCCATTTCACTTTTTATATATTTTAAAATCAATTATAGTTATATAAATTTTATTGTTGATTTATAAAGAAATAATATAAATAAATTTTTAAATAAATGTAGCGCCATTTTTCATTGGAACTATATTATATTTAGTCAATTGTTTTTTTTTTTTAAATAAATTAAAATATTAAATATTTACTTAATGGATAAAAATATGAGGACAAAAATATTTATTAAAATGTTTGCGTTTATGATTCTTACATGGATATGAAATCTTAACAATTTTATGGTATAATAACATCAAATATGTATATTTTTTATTATTTATATTTTTCTCATTTTATTTTCGTCAACATAGTATCTTATTATTAGTTAATTTGTTCATATTAAAAATTAATATTTATGTTTTTAGAATATGCTTATTAAATCCACGGAAAGAAAATATAAATATGGTATAATATTAGATAAAAGAAATTATAGAATAATAGCAAAAACTAAACAGGATATATATCCAAATGTTTTATGCTTAAAAGAAAAGTTTCCAAATAATGAAAACATTAAATATAAAAATATATCTAATAATGCAAAAGGAGTTAATAGAAGAAACAAGCAATCAAATAGAAGTTTATTAAATGAGGCACAATACTATACAGAAGTAATAGATTATAATAATGGAATGTTTGATGGAAAACATTTCCATTTTGAAAAAAAATGGATTAAGAAAAAAGATTATATTGATTTTCTTGAAAAAAAAAGGAGAATTTGTAATATAGCTTTAAAAAAAATAAAATTTAAAAATTACGGATATATAGTTGCTATGTTTGTTATTTTTTTTTTCTTTGGAATAGGATTACCAGTATTATCTAACTTGGAGTCTTTGGATACAGCATGGAATGGGCTGGACAAAAAAAATGTATTGAAAATTTTATATGAAGCCGTAAAAGGGTGGGATCAAACAGCAAAGTCCACTATTTATTTAACAATATTTAGTGTACTAATGCTTACATTAATTATTGTGCTTGTAAAAGGAATTTGTAAAATCTTAAGAAATAATGAAAAATATAATAAAATTAAGTTGATAACTGAGTAAAATAAATAATAATATATATATATATATTTTTCTCTAATTAAGTCTTTAATATTAAGTAATATCCATAATATTTTTAGTGATATGATGAATATGTATTAATATAATTTCTAAAATATTATAAATTCTTATGTATATAATTAGTCATTTTGATACACAAAAATATAATATATGTTAATCGTTTTTATGTAATATTTGAACGTTTAAAATATGCCTAATTTCTATATTAATGAATAATTTAAGCTTAATTAAAAACAGGTATTATAACAATTATATTTTTGCATATAAATAGATTTCTATGAATAACATGCGTCTGTGCTTTGAAGTGGATAAATAATAGAGTTATTCATATAATTTTATGGAACTCAGTTAAATTATATTTTAACTAATAATTAGTGTCTCCTATTATGTACGCTGTTTTGTTATAAAATTACTATTTGTTATGGTAATTGAAGGAAAAAATATTGATTGTTTGGTATTAACAATACACATTTCTTGTTTAGTATTTAATAAAACTATGTGAGCACATCATGCTTAACTGTCATATATATAAATATATATTTTTACATTAAAAAACCATTAATATTTACTTTATATAATATTTTTTATGAGATATATGTAAATGAATATATTTATTGAAAAAATATTCTTAAAAATCCTTTGGTTTTGTTCTTATTGAATAATTCTCAAAATATAAATATATAATAAATTAATATAGCTTTTGATTATGGAAAATTTATAATTTTTTAATAATTTGTGTATTATGAAAATTCATAATTAATTGAAGGGAAAAAGCGAATTATTATATTAATATTGTTCCTAATTATATTCTTGATACTATTCTTTATAAATTATTTAATATATATTATATTGTAAATACATTATATGATGTTTTTATTTTCTATATCATTGAAAGTTGAAATTTGTTAATAATATTTAATCAAATGTTAATAGGTAATATTTATATTTATTTAGAATGTAATGTTTAACATTATAATCTATATTGCGATACAAAATACATATGAGTTTGGTACTGAAAATATATATAAACGTAGTTCTGTTTATTTTTATCTAGTTTTTCTAATGTAATATAATCATTTTATTCCTTTACTGCAATATTGGTGTGTGTTTATTGCATTAATGGTTTAAAATAATAATATATCTTATTTTTATAAGTAATCAGAGAAAGTAGAATAAGACACATAATTAAAATTCTAAAATAAACAACGGTATAACAAAATGTTTTATGAATCATTTTTTTAAATATGCACTTGTGAAATATATTTTATTATATGTTTACATTAAAAACATTATGGTTTAAAACTCATAAAATATTTAACCTCTTATATTTTGTTTATATATTATATTATTTTGTATATTACTTCTATGGATGAATATTTATAGAGGAAGATATATATCCAATCAATAGAAATGATAACTATATAATAGATATATATAAAATTCATAGGCAAATATATTTTTCTATTAATATAAAAATTATTAATTTATATTGGCTTAGATATTTCAAAAATTACATTTGATTTCCTTATAACTTCTTTGCTATTACATTCATATTTTAAGAATAATTACGTTATATATACTAAATTTTGGATATATACAATGTAACACAATTATTGAATTAATAATAATTAAATACTTATTTTATGGATAATATATCTTATACGTTTTTTTTTATGTAATTTAGTTAATTTTTTTTTTCTGATGTGCTTTTGTATAGTATTATTATATTACCCTATTATTATAGTGGAAATTAAATGCATATTTTAGTGTCTACTTTATAACTATGGTATTTAGTTATAAATATTCAGATTTTATTTAAGAGTTATTATAAATTTAATTATTTAAAAATTAGTTTCAATTATACTAACTTGTGTTAATATATTGAGCATTTATGATTAATATTTAAGGAAAAATAAGATTGAATAACACATGTTTCAGGGTTGCATTTCATTGGATCTTTTCCGTACGTTATTGTAATGTAAAATCTGAATAATAAGAACAGAGTCCTAAGCACGTACTCTAAATAATGAAACCATGAAACGTAATAACTGTAGTAATTATATAGAAGAAGATTTTATAAATGTTTTAATATTAATTCTTAGATATAACATTCGTTTTATTTATTTCTATGTTCTTTCTAATTTAAAGCTTCTTATTCGTTTGTCTATAAATTACATTGTTTTTTTTTTTTTCTTTTCTTAACAAAGGAATACTTCTATTAAATAAAAGAGTTTATCCATTATTAATTCTTTTTGTACCCTTGAAATATTGAAGTAGATATTATTTTTGTAAATTATCTACTATTTTTTCGATTGTTTTGCTTTTCTGTGAAAATGTTTTACGTTAGCAGTTATTTTTTCAATATGAATATATAAAAGTTATCATTGTAGGCCATTCGCATAGAACACTATCTATCGCACCTATTATATTCTTAATATTTGACATGTATATAAGTAAATTCAAGATATATATGTTTTGTCTACGAAAATATTTCAATATATGTTAAATTATATAATTTTTAATTTTTCGTTAATATGGAATATTGAGTTACAGTATATGTTGATAATGCCAAAATAAAGGGAAAATTAATGCCTTTTATTTTTTGTTATTAAAAATTAAACAAAAAAAAAAAGGATATATATTGGTATGTAAAGAGGTGATTGAGTGAAAAAAATTTTTAAAGTAATATTTAGAAGAAACAAAAAGAAGGAGAAATAATAAAATTTTAGATAATAAATAGAGTACAATTGTAGAATGAATAAAAAAAAGAAGAAATTTATTTGAAAAACATCTTCCAAAAAAATATAAAATAAATATAAAAAAGAATTAGAAAATATTTAAAAATTTAAATCCATTATATTAACGATTACGCATATAGAGTGTTATCCGTTCATTTTATATCAAATAAAATAATACAAAAAATACATGCATATATACTTGCATCATATTATCAAATGGGGTAATGTTAAACATTATGATTAAAAATGAAAATTCAATGCTTATTTAACTAGTATATATGTAATATATCTTAATCCAATAAAATAAGGGTAATTTTATATCTATACTGTTACAAATTAAACAAATGCACTCATGCTACATAATGCAAAAATGTATACTTTGTACTCATTTAATTTGTAATATTGAAGAGTTAAAACAATTTATTCTGAGGAATTTTATACTTATTTGGTAATTTGAATTAAGGAATGAATTGTTTATATTCTGACTAATAAATTTAAATCTAAAGAAAAATCCTTAATTATATTAGACATCCTAATTATAGAAGTAATATTATGATATATGGGAATGAATGTAGTATTAACTAGGAAATATATTTCTAATATAAATACATGATAGTATATATGTTTTAAAATGAAACATTATTTTTATAAATTGCATGAAAAAAGCAAAAGTACTTTTCTAAAATATAATATTTTTCATATACTGAGAAAATTCAAGAACATGAAGTAATATATAAGAACAAACACTATTTAAACACAAATGCAATATATGCATATAAATTTAAAAGTACATTGTGATTTTTTATATATGAATGGAAAATTGCAGTTACAATTATATAACTATTCTATATTTTATTTAATGTGAATTTTCGAATGTAAACATTATTCAGTTCTTCTTTTCAGTTATCCAGCTTCATTTTTATTCTGTGTTTCTTTTTTTTTCCAATAAGCATCCTCTTCGTTCAAGAAAAATATAATATATTCATTTCTCATGGCTGTATAAGGAAAAAGATTAACTAACTTATCTTTATTTTATATGTTTTTTATTATACATATTTGTCTGTTTCCTAGTGTTCACTTATACATGATGAAATATCTATCCTGGAAATTAAATTGATGAAAAATTTGTCATTCCTCTATGTTAATGTTACTATAATATTTATTATTTTTATTCACTAATCTATTTCATTTTCTTTTCTATAAGCCATACATTCCACTGTTTATTTTCTATCCAATTTATATAAAAGGATATCAACCATTTGTTATAGTCGTTCATAACTTCTTTACACCACTGTTTTACCATCGTGTTTACGTCATTTATATATTTTTTTTTAATACGCTTAATTAAAAAGTTCCACAAATACTCTTCATTCCTTATTCTTTGGTCCCATTCTCTATACGCTGAAACTTTTATATAAATATCTTTATCTAGAAATAATAATTTTTCCAACCAGCGTGTCCAGCGATCAACTTCGTATAACCTAAAAGGATGTGAATCCCATTCATTCTTCTTCTTTTCTTTCCAATACATTAACTTGCATGTCATAATTTTATTGTAAGATGATATAATTTCATTGAACCAACTTTCAAAATCTGATGTTATATAATTTAATCCATGTGTTTTGAACCATTCTATCCATTGATTGTCACTCCAATTAGAGCATACATCATAAATATCTGATTTATATTCTTCCTGCATATAGGGATTATAGTGTAACCATTTTTCCTCTAAGTTGTACAAAAAATTATTCCATTTCTCATTTTTGTTTCCAAACCAAGCATTATTTTTCTTTTTAAAATCCTTTATCATATCTTTTTTTTGTTTTTTAAACCATAATTTCCATTTTTCATTTTTATTTTCTTCTAATGTTTTAAATTCCAATATCTTTTGCCTTAAATAAAATATTGGCATATCCTCAGGACCATTATAAGACTTACAAAGTGCAGGTTTTGTTTTTCCACTACATATCTAAATAAAATATAAAAAAGAATATATGTTTTTTATATTAACATAATTTTTAAATAGAATAAACTAAAATTTAAATATATTTATTTGAAATATTTTATATTACCCCACTAAAGCAACCATTAACACTTTCAGAGGTAGAAGATAATTTAAATATAACAGCGGAAGCTGATACAAAAAAGAGTATTGATTTCATCTTAAATATTTTATAGTTTTATTTTATATTATTTATTTTTCAATAAAATATATTAAATTACAAAAGCATGAACTCTAAATTAATAAGTATAAAAATAACGCGGAACATGAGAAAATGGTTTACAAAAAGTATTTAAATTACTATTTAAAAAAAAATAATAAAATAAAAATTTTTCAATGAAAAAAATATGGATCCAAAAAATTAAGTATTATAATTTTTATAATAAGGTTAAAACAATTCTATAGAGAAACACCTATATTTACTTAAATGTAATTAAATATTTATTTATTTACCTATGTCAACTTACAATATTTTAATAATAATTAATTATTTTTTTTTTAAATATTTAATTTTAAAATCTAAATAATAATAAAATATAGGATTATTGTAAAACTTAAACTAAACATGTATATGTATATATATATTTATATATAGATATAGATAGAAAGATAAAATTTCAAGATTTATAATAAGTAATTCAATTCGTTACTTTTTAACATATAAGTATATCATCAATATTATCCATATATGTTTTATTAATAAATAACTTACCTCTTTATTAACATTTTTGTTATCATAATTTTTTTTTTTATGAAAATATTATTCTGCGTAATTATGTGAATATAATATATATAATAATTTAGAAATGAAGATAAAAATTAAATTAGAAAAAAATACAAAAAAATAAAAATTACAATATTGAATTTACACTTAAATTATGTTTAAACATAATTGACAATTATACAGAGAATAATAATAAGGAATTAAAAAAAAACTTTTCAACATTTAAAATGGATTATATTTTCCTTAAGTTTTTTTACACTTTTTTTCAAAAATTTACTTACATTATTTTAGGAGTTTTTTTAATTGTGTTTTTTATTTTTCTAATTGTTCTATTATTTTCTGAATTTATTTTATGTAGTATATATATTTTTCTTAGTTTTTTATTTTTATTCTCTTTTTACTTTATATCTTAATTTTTTAAACTTTGTTAATTATTGTTTCATTTTTTTATTTTATTTTTTGCTTCATATTTTATATTTTTTGTCCAATTTTTATTTATTAATAAACGAAGTTCTCTAAAATACATTCTAATGCTTGCCATTATTTTTGACACAATTTGTTTAATTAAAAGAAACATTATTTACATATTTTTATTATTTAATTTTTTTATTGATTGAATATTTCTGATATTAAAACATAAGAATAAATATAATGAAATATCCTAAGAAAAAATTATTATATATCTCTTTGTTTGGTATGAATTTTAATAATTCTAAAGAAAACGGAATAACAGTTTGCTTGTATAATTTTTTACTATTATACGTTAATAACAAGAATATTATTTGTTATATTAATAAAATTTTATAATAAAAATATTTTTTATTTATTAATATATTTTAAGAATTGTCATATTAAAAAATTTTAATTAATATTTTTAGAATAATTTTAAAAAATATTATAAAAAAAAATTTTTCTAATAGGAAGTAAAATATTATAAAAAATGTGGGTACCAAACTTTTTATGGTTGTTGAAATATGCACAAGAAGGTAAAAAGGGTTTTATATTTTAAAAGGAAAAATTAACTTATTAAATGTGAAAGAGAGTATTTAGTTAAAATTTAATTAATATTATGTTTTAGTGAGAACAGAAAATGATAATATCATAAAATATATTTATATAACGTAGCATAGCATGGCAAATGAATAATAATATTGAAAAATGGATTTGATATATCATTTCCATGATTTACTGTAAAGTTGTTATTTTTAATAATATTTTATAAATCATTAATAATAATTATTTTACATATTAGCAATTTATAATTAATACAATAAATAATACAATCCTTTACAAATATTATTATATAACACTTCCTAATTGAGAATGGCTCCCAGAGTTGTAGTAAAATATAAAGCAAAATGATTTATGCTATCTTTTTCCTATTTTCCTATGAATGGAAAAATATTCTTTTTATCAATATATATATATATATATATATGTAAATGTGTTTCGTTTATAATGCCATATATATTATGGATAAAATGAATTTCGTCATTAAGAAATAAAATTTTTAAATATAATTTTTTAATTTGGAGAAAAAATAAATAATTTAAAAGAACACAAATATATCTAATATATAAATGTTTAAAGATATACAATAAATGAACACTATTAATATGCAAATATCAATTAACTCATAACAGATTAAGATGTTTTCATTAAGTACATAGCATACATTTTTCTATAATGTAACTTATAATATAAATTTCCCGTAAATTATCATTATGTTTTCATAAGGAGTTTTTTTACTTTTTTTTTTTTTTTTAAGAACAAAATCTTTATATAAATTAAAACATGAAACGGTCGAACTATGGGAATGTAAAAAAGATACAAATAAATATATTTCTAAATGTGAAAATAACTAAATATTATGAAGTAATAGGATAAAATAGAATTATAAAAATTTTTGTAATAATACTGTGTTAATTCAAGAATAGTGTTACAATTTATTTATTTTTTTTTGTTTCCTTATTCTAAATTATAATTTTTTCCAAGTTTAACTTTTTCGGAAAATATTAATATTAACTGCTTTTTTGTATAGGTATATTAATATCTTAGTACTTTTATTGAAACAAGTATTAATATATTGTTTTAATGGATAATATTACAGAAATAAAAAATGTATATATAATTGTAATATATTTGAAGTGCTTCAATTTCAAACCTCATATTTAATGAATTTTTTTTTCTTTTTATTACTTATTACTTTATATTCATTTTCTTTATTATCTAGAGACATTAAAAAATTTAAATAAAATTTTTCATTAATAGCCTTTTTTCTTAAATATCATCTAAATATATTATGGAAGTATACCTATGAATTTATAGAAAGTGTTTTTCTTCTATTTCATCTGATTTGTCTACTGTTATATCACTAACTATAGAATTTGCATGTAAGTCATCTTCTCTTATCCAATCTTCTATCTCATTTCTGAAACTATCTTTCCGTATATGAGCATCAAATTCCTCATTTCTTTTCTTTTCTATATCATTTTTATTATATTCAATTATATTTTCTGTAATTTCTTGCTTTTTACTTGAATATCCTTCTCCTTTCCATTCATTTATGGATCTATCCAAATATGATTCCCTATTTTCAAGGTTTACCTCCTTTTTATATTCTTCTAATACTGTTATAAGCACGAGAATACAAAACTTTGTTAATAATTTTTTTTTTATATATTTACATAATTCTTTATAATTTTCTTTGTGCTTCAATTCTTCTACATTTAATAGTGATACATAATTTTTAGTATCTTCATTTACATATTCATCTGAGATATTCTGCAACTCCTCTGCTAATCCATTATTCCAGTACTGATCAAGATGTTGTTGTATAATCATACCCTTTTTTGATATCCACTGTCTCCATATATCTTTTTCTCTTTCTAAATATGAAACTTTTTGATTTTCATTTGGAGATTTCTTTTTTATTTCTTCCATTTCTTGTATGTAAGATACTTCTCTTTTCCATTCATCCTTCAAATTATTAAACCAATAGTCTTTTTTCAGATTTTGAGAAAGATTTCTATGTCTTTGTATCCATTTATTCCATAGAATATTTTGTTTTTTAATATCACTGATACATTTAATATTTTCTATTATTAGATCATCATCAATTAAATTAGGAAAGGTTATATTATCTTCTTTTGTGAACTCATCTATGCATATTTCTAAAAATTCGTCTTGGATGTTTTCCCATTCTTTATTTCTGAATTCTTCGAGTACTTCCATATGTACTTCTACTATGATTTTGGATCTGTCTCTTTTTCGCTTTGATAAATTTACATTTTTTGTAAGTTCATTTATTTTTATTTTTTTTATAATTTCTTCATCATCATATATTGTGTGTTCTAAAGGATCATCCATAAAAATTGTACTCTTCTTGTTAGAAAATGAAGGTACAAGCAATCTCAGAAATTTCACATGTCTTCTTCTTATCTTTTTTTTTTTTTTAAACATTCCAGTTAAAGCAAACTATAGTATAAGAAAAACATTTTTATAAAATAAGCTATTAAAATAAATAAAAGATTTTCATATTTTTAAACTTTTATTATTATATTACTTTAATAAAAAGAGAAAATATAATAATAATTACCAAACTTATTAAAATAGATGATGTATATTTATCACTTGGATTTAATGTCGTACCTGTAATTGTATTTTATACATATATATGTATATATTATTTAGTATAGTTATTTAAAATGTAGAAATATAAGTAAAATTAGTGATACCTGGAGTATGGGGTATTTGAGGAGGACTATGTGCTAAGGTATATGTCGATGCACTATGAGTTGGCTGTGTATTCTTAGGATCAGGAGATAATTGTATGTCTTGAACAGTTGGAGAGAGTAATTCATTAGTAACTTCTGATGCTGCATGTACATCTTCAGAAATTTTAGTTTTTTCTAATGATGCATCTGTTAAAGATTGTGAATTCTCAGTTTCTTTAGTTGAATGCTGAATTTCTGAAGCTTCACTTTTAATAAGTTTTGATGGAGATTGTGATGGAATTTGTAGTTCAAGTTCAGTTTGTGCTTCTGGTGGAGTGGGCACATCTATATTTTGATTTTGAGGTTTGGGAATATTTTGATCTGTACCTTCAGTTCCACTTTGTAATCTTTTATTTTCAAGTAATCCTACAGTAGTTTCTGCTGAATTCGAGGTTGTACATTCAGAAAGTTCTTTAAATGTTTCTTGATTCATTATATCACATGTCGATTCTTTAGTTAGTTTTTTGGTCTTTTTTGCTGGTTCCACTTTGTAACATCTTTCGAAGAGGTTTTTCTTTTCTTCAAATTGCTTCTGCATCTCTTTAATCCATGCATTATATGTTTTGCATTTGTCTAAACATGTATTTTCACATTTACCTGAGTTTTTTTTTTTTATTGTTTCTATTACATTCAAATCTATACTTCTTTTTTTACAGAAATCCTCTTCTTTATATTTTAATTCTAAAAGTTCTTTATGTTCTTTTTTTAAAATCATAGGGCATCCACCATAATTAGTTATATCCTTAAAGTAATGGTGTAGTTGAAACTTTAATAATGATTCCCACATATGTTGGCTTGTATGCCGAGGAGGAGACATATTCTTAATTAGAAAATCAGCTAATTGTTTGCATTCTTCTCTAAATAAATTTTCGTTATTTGCCGTTTTTAAGAATTTAGTTCTATTTTGTACGTAAGTTCTAATAGTCCTAAATGGTTCTGTGAGGGTTAGCGAAAATCCTGCCGTTCCAGAAATAGTGAAATGCTGAATTTAAAAGAATTATTAAAAATTACGTAAGTATTAAGTTTTATGTTCATTGCACTGTAACATATTTTATCATAAATAAATAATTTATGTATGAATTTAATAGTTTAAAAAAAAAATGAATATTACCTTAGGTATACAATTTTCCATAATGACCCTATATCGATGCTCTAGTTCGTTGAAAATGAAAATCTTAAAGAAAATTAATCGTGTACATTTTGTATCAGTATCGTATTTTAAAAATTAAGATGTATTAAAAGGAATTACATATTTATGAGCTACGTAGTAATTTATATCAGAAATATAAAGTAAATAAATTTATTATTATTTATTCTGTAAGAGTTTTATCTTATTTTAACTTAAGTAAATATAAAACAATTGAAGATATATCCTAAATATGTTTTGAAATTAAATGGTGGTTAAGTATATATTAGTATATAAAATTTATATAACCTTCATTAAAGGAATCACAATAACTTACAAAAAAAAAATTACATATAAATTAAATGAAAAATAAATTAAAATTTATTATATAAAAGTATTACTAATCAATTTATTGCTTTTTTTTTGGATCTTTTTTTTTGTTTTTAACGCAAAAAACCGTATATAAATGCTGTTGTATTAAGGTAAACAATTCTTTTTGTTCAAGTTTTTTTGGAAAATAAATAATCTATAAACCAGATAATTATTAACACTTATAGTATGTTTGTTATTATGTTACATTTATCATTTTTCCCACATTGCGCACTACATTGTAATTATATTGTTAACAGTTTTTTATTTTTAATACCTTATATATAGAAATGGGAAATAATAATATATAAATTATACTATATTGTTTCTGTTTTTGAGAATGATAAATAACATTATAATGCACATAATCCATTTAATAATATATGCAAATAATCTACCAAAAATTTAATAAGTTATGCTATACATTATGCTACAAAATAATTTTAAATAGTATACATTATCATACATATACATATATACGTATGTTGTGTATTTGTCTATAACCACTTTTGAATAAAATTGATTTCATTTGAACTAAATGTTAATTAATAAAGAATAAGTTAAGGTATATTATTTATTGAATAAAATGTTGACTGCTTATGAAATATATGAAAAATTATTAGAATATACTTGTGAGAATGTTATTCGTACTGCATGTCTAAAAAAACGTAAAATGAATTATAACTATGTAATGAAAAATAATAATACTAAATTTTACGTAAATGCAATAATATATTAAATTAAATAATACAACATTATTGAAGTTTCATAACTGTTTTTTTGTACTTATTCATATATATATTCTAATAAATACATCATAGAAAAAAATTTTTAATTTTATTTCTATTTTTTTTTTTTTTTCTGCATTTGTTATGAATATGAAAAAATCGTTTTAAGACTATTATTAAGTATTCATTTATGATCTAGAATAACAAAATTAAGTATTAGCTTATAGTATATTTTTAAATATTAATCAATAAATGAAATCACAGAACTCTTTAAAAATATTACTTGCATTATAATATATTATTTGTTAATGTAAATATATTATTACTTATTTTAAAATTTCTTTTGAAACAAGCATATAAAAGATAATGAATAAGCAAGAAATTAAAATAATATATATATTAGTAAATTTTAGTAAATAATTATTTGAATTAGTGGTTGATGTAATATAATTATGTTTAACCAATCTGTTATATTAAAGAATTATTGGTTTTTACTTATTTGTAATTTTTGAATTTATTTTTACTCAATTTTTTTTTTTTTTTTCTGTTCTTTATATTTTAATCCCTTACATTCCATCTCATTTTTTTTTTAAATATTTTTATTTATTACATTGTACATGGGAATATATGTGAAAATAATTCATCATTTTTTAAGATAATATATGTTTAAAATATCTCATTTGAATGTATAAGATATGCGCAAAATATAGTACATAATATATATGTAATAGTGCTTGATTAGGTAGCAAAATAAAAGAAAATATAATTTTCTGAAATATGTGAAGGTATATTGGAAGAACATTATTATAATTGTTATCAAGTGTATATAAAACAATTTATTTCCTCTATTTTTTTTTTTTTATTGTTTTATATATGTATGAAAAATCTTACTGTTTTGATGTATCCTTTACTATTATATTTTAAATATCTTATAAAATTTATTGAATAACATTACAGTTTATACATAACATATAATTTATGTAAATGAAAAAAATAGTAAATATTATTATGAATTATTTGATATTTGTCTATATTACGATGATTATTTTATTAATTTATTTAAATAGTATATTTTAATGTTAAAATAGATATATTAAATAAGTGGAATTTTCATATAAAATGGACTAACGATATTCCATTATGTATATATATATATATATATAAATAATATTTTATTAAGAATACATTTAACGGAAAAAATATGCAAAAATATTTGTATTCATTGTGTATTAAAAACAAATTTCTAATAAATATAAAAAAATTATATGCCCAATATTAATTATAATAACGTAAATACATTATACTATTGTTCACTTAAAAAAATATTATTCTTCCAAATGAATAATTAAAAATAATAAAAAAATAAAATTTACGATAATTAACAATAATATATTATTATCTTTTTAATATATATATAATTTTTTTACGACAGCATTTATGGAAGCGCTCATTTGGTTTTTATTAATTTTTAGAACAACTAGGCTCTCTAACTATCTTACATATAGCTGATGTTTAGAATGAAATAAATAATAATGCATTTTTATATATTCATAATAATACAAATGTAACTTACAAAACAGAATAAAAATAAACGTTGTATATAATGAAATTCCCTTAAACATTTACATTTAAATAGGATTTTTTTATTTTAGTAAAAATCCTTGTTCCTAAATATTTTTTTGGGAATGATTCAATAAAACAAAATATATATATTTGAATAACTTATTTATGTTTTTTCTATATTAAGGAATACTATAAAAATTATTTATTATCTTCGTAAAATATTATATTTTCTCCTTATTGAGTATATATTATATAAGGAAAATGCATTCTTATATGTACGTCGGCATAAAGTTCAGAAACCTTTCACATTAAGTCTTTTTTATATTTGCTAAATTATACATACATAAAAAATAAAATATATATAAAATAATGTTAACAATTTTTAACGTATTATTTATATATTTATGCTAGCTATATATTAGAATATATACAAAAAATAAAATGTTCGATTTTTATGGAATATAATGTTTTATATATGGAGTTTCAAATATAAATTGAAGATATCTATTTTTATACTTTTCTAAAAAGAAGATTACTTTAAAATGATTTCCTTTAATATATATTTTAATATAAATTATATGTATTACTGATTCTAAAAAGGTTACTATGAATCAATGTAATACGTACAATTATCGGATCTATGTTTAAAAATATGATTAATTATATAATAGTAATATAACTAGATATGCTGAGCAAAATTGAAATAATTCATATAATCAATTGCAAAAATTTTTAAATGAATATGGAACTCGTAAAAAGTATATATCTAACTTTAAAAGTGTAGAATAGTTAAAATATGTTAATGAACTACATGAAGTTGCTGAATCTCATTCATTTTTAGTTTCAGTAAAATACTTATTATAGAGATTATTGTCATATAAACAACCTTAAGCTACTAGGTGTTAATTTATTTATTAATTTTCCATAATTAGATTAATATTTAATGCAATATTTTTCATGTATTTCCTTTTGTATTACACTATATATCATTCTAATTAAAAACGTGAACACGTTTCTACAATCCTAATATATAACGATAATTATTTATTACTCCATTAGAATTGTTTCTCTCTGTATGTAATTCTTAGTAATATTTGTTTTTTCCATCTTGGCAATGATGTTGTTTTCAATAAAAAAAAAATTAAAAGATGTCGAAATGTGCAGGTGAACAAAGTGGTAAAATGCTGATAAGTGCTTTTGAAGGGCATGACATATATTAGTGTAACAAGGGATATTAAACAATATATACAGAACAAAATTCTAATTTATAAATTTTCAATAACACATCTTTGTGAATATAAAAAAAGACCTTAATAAACTTAATGAAATATATTTTAAAAGAATGCAAAAAAAAAAAAAGTTAAAATAATTTTTTTTTAATAATAATACTACTAATGTAATATATAAGTGTATGATTCTAACAGAATTATAAAACGTTGATAAGTGAAGAGCCGTATAAACTATTGTAACAAGGTTAAAAAAAAAATATTTAATTAAAAATCAAGTATTTTACTAAAAGACTAAGTTATGAAATACATAGGATGAGAGAATAAAAAAGAATTAATTTTTATTGTATAAGTAATATTCATATTATTGTTTAGTATGTACATAATAAGGATATATAAAATTTCTTCTAAGTAATCCATCTCATAATATATATAAATGGATAGTAAAAAAGAGACTTTTATTAATTGAATAAGTGTAACACGAATAGAAACGATTAAATGTAAACAGAATTATGATTAAATTAACTAAAAGTTTGTAATAGATAGAGTATATAATATATTGTAATGCAGAATTAATATATAAATTATGTTTTTTGTACTATAGTTATATATTTGTCAAAAATATCATAACGTCTGTAATCCAAAATTTGAAATACAAATACTATAAAATATAATTTTATATTAAAAAGATTTATAGAGAACAAAAATATGTATTCCAATGTCATTAAAAAATTTTAATTGAATATTAACAATACTATTAATATTTTATATTAAGATAATGGGGATATAATTTATTGAATTTTTATTAAAATCAAACATATAGACAAATTTCTTGTATAGTGTTAGTAGACTCTATATTTACTTGTATTTCTAAAAAATAAAACGTAAAATTAAAAAATATTTAAGGTAAAATAAATTTTTATGTTATAATTTTCTACTATATTATGCTTTAATACTGCTTGATCTATTGGAATATATTTATAATGACAGATTGCAGAGGGAAATAATATGAACTATAAAATTTTAATACTTAAGTGTATTTTTTTAAAATAATATATATGAAAGTTACTTAAATTTTTCATTTATACAAATTAAATATGAGAAAATTATATTGTGTTATATGAAGTAATCGAAAAATATTATATAGGATTGTTTTTTAGTATATTTGTAGCTAGAAATTGTGCTGCTTAATATATATTGTAATACTGATTATGTGTTTGATGTGAAATGTTTAAATGACAAACAAATCTATTTTAATGTTAAATATTATTTTTTAAATAAATAATATATTCATAATGCCATGAAAAAATAGAATATACAATAATACGTTTGAATTTTTATTAATTTATCATTAATTTTAATGAAATGCAAAGTATAAATTTCGATACGATAAAATAATTGTAATCATTTATAAAAGCAAAATAATAAAAAATACCTTTAAAAAGAAAAAATTTGGTTATATAAATTTTTGAAAGCAAATTTTACTTATTTGTTTTCATAATCTAAATTTATTTTGGGAAAAACATATAATTTTTTATGTTTGTACATGTTCAAATACAATTTTAAGTTTGTTATCTATTGTATTCAATTACAACTTAAATATATAATATCCTATAATACAATAACATTATATTTATATATATTCCAATGTATACGGTTATTAAACAACATATTCCAAAAAAAAAAATTGCATATATCGTAAGAGATTAAAATAAAAAGATTGTGTTTTTGAAGGAACAAAAAATTGTATATTTATAAAGTGAAAAGTTAAAAATGCTTTATTTCATTAAATCTTAAATAGAATGAATAAACTTAACTATAATAAATTTAACTGTTTACATGAAAAAATTATTAAAAAATTAATTATTTATTAATATATATTTTTTTATATAATTTTTTCAATATTTTTTAATCTTTTATTTACCCAATACAATTGAAGTGTTAAAATTAGATATAAATTTACATTATAGTGGAATAACATGTAATATATATAATATGTTTAAATTGTTCTATAATTTCTTTTTCCAATTAATGTCTTAAAAATATTGTAAAATAATATATGAATATTTTTATTTTTTATAGTAAATAATATTTACTGACAGTGTTAAAGAGATATATTCATACAGTTATCAAATGCATTAAAAATTGAAAAAATAAATAACAAATTTTAATCTATTTATTTGAACATTTATATTAATAATTAGAGAAAAATTATTACGAAAGTTCAACATTTTTGTTTAATTTCATATAATATTGCATTTACATGAAATTATAATAATTTTATTTTTTATTGTAATGTTCTAACAAAATCTTTTTTTTTTTAACCATATTGTATGATTATTTTCTTTATAAGTATAATCTAATAATTTTTCATATTTTGAATAAGTTGTTAAACGTATTTTTATTAATAAATATACGTTAATGTCCATTTTACTAATTGAAATTTAGTCCTAATGGAATCATTCGTATACAAATGTGGCAACATATATATCCAGTAGAACGCTTATATATAATAATTTATACTAATTTAAAAATATTAAATTTCATAATGTTTACCATGAGTAATGAACTTTATGTAATTCACATATATAGAATGATTAGACAAGTTCGTACATATTAATCCCATGTATTTGCATTAACTATAGCAAAAATTTAGTGTAATTTATATATTATTAATTCTCACCAAGGGATAAAAGGAATTAAATATAAAAAACTATTTATAAAGTTATAACATTATAATGGAATACATCAAAAATAAATAACAAAGAAGAATAAAAAGAAACATACTATAAGTACTTATGACTATTTTTCTTAGAGATTATATGTTATTTTTCACGTAAAAGTTTAAAAAGTGTCATTTACATTAATACAGGTAAAAAATAATTATACATATAAAATTTATAACTAAAAAATAAAGGATATAATACATATTTTATTGATAATTTTATACAAGAATTCTTGTATTGCTTATTATTGTTACTTATATGTAATTTTTTATATTTAGCTAATGAGATTTTTTTTTATAAGAGGAAATATTAATTTTATAAAAAAATATATACTCATCTTTGTTTTGATATCAAAAAAGGAATAGGATGCATCTACTATTGTGATAAATTCTTTTAATGTAAAATGAGATAAGAAGATTATAAAGGAAATAATAATGTATTCAATTAATTTCTAGTTCTAATATGAACACTTCTGTAGTTTATTAATTTCTTTTTTCTCTTAAATAATAATGATTTTAAAATTACTATATTGATAAATAAAAAGATATAATTTCATATTTTTCTTTCTTCTTATTATTTACAACGAACTAAAATAGCAACGAATTGTCATTATGAAATGGGTAAAATATATTCTTCCTTAATATACCTAAATTTAGATATAAACTGTTTATTAATAAAAAAAACCGTCATATTTTAAATAATATAAAATTTGATGAAAAAATAATTCCTAATTATTCTTTTAATTTTAGAATTTCAGTGGACAAGGTTATGGGGTTTTCGAATATTTTAGTAATCCACAATTTAAGGAAATTATAGAATATATTAAAAAGGAAACTCCTAAATTAAAGTCTATAAGACGTAAAAATGAATTTAGAGAAAAATGCTTACGTTTTGCTGAATATGTAATTGAAAAAAAGTATAAAAATCCACCTAGGTTTAAACAAGAAAATTGGGAAGCAGCACTTAAAACATGGGTAAAGCATTTTTTCTTCAAAAAGAAAACTAAATATGGCATCTGTCCTGTTATTTTTGAGAAGAACGATAGAGATCTTTTAGAATTAACATATAAGGCAGAGGATTTCTTTGAAAAAAAAGAAAAAGAATTAAAAAAAATAAAACACTTAAAAGAAAAAAAAGAAATTTCAAATAATTGCATTAATGATAATAAATGTAAACGTTCATGTGAGGAATATAATGAATGGATTATATCTATGCAGAAAGAATTTGAAGAAAAACAAGTCTTTATTTTAGACAATTCTAATAAGGAATTTACAAAATTAAAGGATAAAAAAACATTGAGCGACTTGCTTAAATCTGATACATTTGAAGAAATTCCTAATTGCTCATACAGGGAAGCAGCTGTTAATGCTGAACCTGTATCTGAGGAAAAAGAGGAAGCTCCTGTAGTAAAACCAAAAGGAGCTCCAAAAGAACAAATTATGAGTTCAGCTGGAGAAGATGGGCAATCTATGGAAGCTGGAGTTCCATCTGAAAGAAATGATCAAATGCCACAAGAAACGTGTACTTCTCATTCAGATCAAGTACAACGTGAAAAAGAATCCTTACATGAAGGTCCCCATAAAGATACTGAAACTAATAGTGGAAAAAACGCACAATATGAACAGAAAAGACTGTTACAAATTCCAGGAAATTCTGAAACAACAGTTAAAGGAAATGTAATTTCACCTCAAGAAAAACCCCTAACTGATGTCCATGCAACTACTTTTAAACCTGCTGCACTATCAATTCCTAACTTACCTTCTGTAACATCTGGCATCCTTAAAAAGCCTGGTAGCACTAATGCTTGTTATTTTTATATTTTTGAAATAACTACAATATAAAATACATATATATAAGGTTTAATTACAGGTGACAATGGAAGTACTCGTATGACGCATATACCGCCTCTTTTAATAAGCCTTCTAATTATTATATTATTTTCTTTTATTATTAAAGTAAAATAAATGTAAAACATTAAAAATATTATAAAGATTTCCTTACTAAAATAATTTGTTTTATAAATACATTTTGCTAAAATTGTAGTATTTTTTAACAGGGTTGTTTAAAAAAAAAAAAAAGATAAAAAGAAGAGAAGTTAAATTTCTGAGAATATTAGTACCTTCCTATTATAAAAGAAGTAAATTTTTAAGACAAAGTCATTTGGAGCACCCAATAAATGAAGAAGAAGAAATAATTAAAAAAATAAAAATACAAGAACATAATATGAACAAAAATGAAAATGTATCATACGGAAAAAAGGACAGATCCATAACTATTATAGAAGTACATATGGAAATACTGGAAGAATGCAGAAATAAAGAATGGGAATATAACAAAGGAGAATTTTTAGCAATATGCCAAGAAGTATTAACAAAAAAAGAAAATAGAACCTACACTAACTTAAAAGATGATGCAGTAGTAATGGATAATATTAAAAGTACCAATGAAATTGAAAAACAAAAAAGTCTATGGAGTAAATGGGTGGAAAGACATAAAATGTTTTTGGAAAAATTGAGAAAAAAGGATTGGTTTAACAATCTGAAAAATGATTGGAAAGAAGAAAAATCATACATAAAAAATAGTGAAAAATTAAGAAAATATCTTTCAAATGAAAATGAAAAAGATCCATTTTTAGAAAGAAAAAAAGATATATGGAGACGTTGGGTATCAAGGAAGGGTACTATTGTAGAAAAATATTTGGAAGAGGACTTGTTTGAAAAATTGAGAGAGGAAATATATAATATGATAGATACATATGAAAATGAAGGAAGAAAGGATGATATATTATTTATGAATAAAGAAGAATTGGAAAACAAAGAAAATTATGAAGTATTATATAAATACTTTAAAACAAAATTATTAGAAAAACTGTGTATACTAGTATTTATGATTGTACTAGAGGAATGTAAAAATGAGGAGTATATAGAAAATATGGAATCACATTTCGATAATTCTATAAATGAATGTATAACAGGAAAAAACTTAGATATTAAACCAGAAATTGAGGAAAATTTAATTGATATTAACGGAGATGTTTTAGGGAATATAAAAAATAATAAAAATTATGCTTATGAAGGAGAAGACTGTTTCAGAGAAGAATTGAAAGAATGGATAAGAGAAAATGATGCATACATAAATTCCTTAGATAGTGATAATAACATAGACGAATGCTATCAAGTGGTAGAATAATACATACTATATATTAATAAAGACAAATTCAAAATATATTTGAATAATAATCAGGAGAAGTTGTACGATATCTATGAAATAAATTTCTTAAATTTTGTTATAATCTAAGGAAGAAAGAAAAAGTAGAATGCAAAGAAATGTGTTATGTAAAATAGAAAAACAGGCATAGTATATGAAGATTCAAACGTTTTTATTTAAAAGATATTCCAAGATTATATAATTGTTTATATTCTTATTAGAATATTTCTACAAAAGTTATAGTTACACATGATTCAATAAAAATAGCAATATTTTAATGTGTATATAAAACAAATAGTAATTTTTATAAGTTATATAATAGCATATTTATTTAAAAAGTTTTAAGCAATGTTTTTTTTTTTTTGATTGCTTAATAATAGTTTTTTTTTATTGAAATATTTGGATATATTAAATTTTTTACATATATTATTAAATTGTATTTATTTTATTATCTATATTTTAGATAAGTATATAGTAAAATTGTCGGTGCCCGGTTCCCATGAAATTGATATTAATGCGTATATCAGGATCTTATATAAAAAATTTTTTTTAGTATATATATATTACATTATTTGTTAATTCTTAAATTTTCATAAATTTCACTTTAGAAATAATAAAAAGAATGCATTATTTTATATTATATAAAAACAATAATATGTCAATTAAAATAAGATGGTACAATTATATAAAACTGTTAAATTGGATAATACGTTTTAAAATAAAAACGTTTGTACGTTAATTGAATCCTAGAATATAAATTTTATATTTTTACTGTATAAATTTTTTTCATGTCGTAGGTTCATGTCACATTTTAATAAAACATGTGTCATATAAAAAATTTGTGTTATTTTATTTTTTTTTTCTTTCATTCCTATCAATACTGTTGTATGTAGTACAAATATTTATATTTTTTAATTATAACGTAATTTTTAGAGGGTATAAACTATATATAGCCGAAAGATCATTTTTTGGATGATAAGCAACAAATTAATAACTATATACATTGTATAAGCTAATGCACCAATTTTCACAGCATATATTATATTTATACTAATTCTGAAATAAAATCCCTATGAACTAAAGAAGTCATTTTATTTTAATTTTATTATGGAAATTATTGATTATAAAAATTTAGAATTGTTCTGTTCGAATGTTAATATATATATATATATATATTCTTTTTTTTTTTGGAACGTTTAGGAATATTATTGGATTTACAAAAAATTATTTTTTTTTTTATTGCTTTTTATATAAATTTGTTGAAAATGTTTACAAAAATATATTTAAAATTATATATGATTTTTTATACTTTATATTTATATTCTATTTATATATCTTTATGGGTTTTTAAGTATAAAAGGACAATGCAAATACATATAAATTTATATCGCTATCTTGTAGATAAACAGTTATTATTTTTCTTAATTAAAAATATTGTAAAATTAAACAATACTAATATGAAAGAAAAAATGTAATCTTTTATTATAGTAAAAAATCAGAATTATATTTTTTATTTAGGGATGTTCTAATTTATATTGCATGGCCTAATGATAACATAGCTGAGAATTTAACTTATAATTTTTGATATCTTAAATTAAATGTATTATAAGAAAATTTCCATTAAATGTACATTTATAATATTATAAATAATAAAAATATATTTTTTTCATTAATCGTATCCTAGATAAATATTTTGTTAACTAGAACTGTGAAGATGGAACCTTAAATTCAACAACCGATATATTATTATCAGAAAATGAGAAAGAACAAATAATATATAATTAAAGATATATTATTTAAAATTGGATAAGATGATTCTGAAAATGAAAGTGATTATATTGAATCGACTTATTGATGAAAAGATTAGTGTAATGTCAAACATAATTCAAATTTTACGGAAAATAAATTAATCAAGAAATGAGTGTTTATTATATGTTAGTCATTTGAGGTGATAAATATATTTTTGTTTTTGAAAAATAATTATATAGAGGATTTAATTCTATATATTAATATCGGAAATATACCAATATTACTCAGAAAAAAAGTATAGAATATTTAGCATGTATGGATATCTCTTTATTACTTACCTTGTAAGAATACTTTTGTTTATAATATTTTTGTTGCATTTTTTATTTCTTAATCCTTTAGTAAATTTATTGTTTGTTAAGGAATAAATTACGAAGAACAATATTTTACTCTAACGATAGAGGTACAACTACAATGAACTTAGTTACTTTATTTTGTAGTTTAATGACTATTTATGTACTTGTAAATTTTATAAAATACATAGTTGGTGTTTGAGAAAATTAGTTATATCCAATTTGCATTTCATATATTGTTTTTATAAATAATATTCTTCATGCATCTAATGAAGTTTTTCTTTATACTTAATGGAATTATATTCTTAGCAAGAGCAATCGTTTCATAATTATAAATTTTTTCTTATGAGCACTGAATATAATATAAATATATATGGATACATAAAAGTAGAAAAAAATATATTAAATAGTTTTAACATTTTGCATGTATATACATTAGTTCTATTATAATAATGAATCATTTTCTGGGGTAATTTAATACTCTTATGAATTGTATATAAATATATATTTTTCTAAGCATATAAAAGTAAAATTGATATTTCTCAATATTCATAATATAAATATTTACTTTATAAGAAAAATTTATACGTACAATATGTATCATGTCTATTTACATTGTGATAAGTATGAGATCGTTTAAATTAATTTATAAAATTAGACTTAATATAACTTCTCTAACCTAGTGAATTAATTAATATTTTTAAAAATTATATAATTTTTTTTTTTTTATTGTTCTATGTGATCACTTGAATGAACATTTAAAAACATATTTAATACATTAGTTTAATTTTCATTATATTACGTTGTTCTTCGTATATTAAAATCAAAAACATATCTGTTCTCGTGTTTATATGTATTTTTTATGTAAAAGTAAATATAGCAAGTCATATTTATAAAAAAACTATTATGTGAAATATATGTTTTATAACTTATTTGATATAAAGATATTTTCAGTAGATATTTTTTTTTTGTGCGAGTATGAAATTATGAATACATTAGTATATAATTCTTTTTTAAAGTTTAAATTATTAATAGAAGATTATCGATTTAAGAATTCTTGAAAGATTATTTTTATTTAGAGTTTTAAAAATTTATACGATTACTTTTTATGTTATGTAATTTTTTGTGCTAAGAACATTTTTAAAAAATTAATTATATGTGAAACATATATTGATAAAAAAAAATTATATTGACTTTGCTATCGAATTAATTAAATAACTAAATTATATTAACTATAATGTTTTTATGTAATATACCTTGTACAAAATTTCTCTATAAATATTTAATAATTTTTTATTATATTTCTTATAAATATGTATATAACATTAAAAAAGAAAAAGGTAATATAAAAAAGGTCGATGAATTTATAAACATTTCTTATAGACATAATAGTATAAATAATATTTAATTAAATACTATAACCTTCAATATTTATATTAAGGAAGTAAATGATCAGTTCTTATATATCTTCCAAATATATACTTTTCTAGTAGTTCATATACTATAAATTTGATGTTATAAATACATTATAAATCATAATATAAAGTGTATTATTATAAAAGAATTAACAAATATACGACGAAGAGAATAAAAAGAAAAGTTGTAATAAATGTTGTTTTCTTCATTTATTATTGTATTATTAAATTTATTAATAATATTATGGGAATAACCAGTTTTTCCTTGATATATAAAATAAAAAGATATACAAATTAATAAGGATACATCAATTAAATGAGTTATACTTAATATACAGAATAACGTATTATGTATGCTCTCTACATTCTATATTTTCTATATATTCCATACTTGGTCATATTATGAAAACATATATATAATTTTTTATTTTATTTTGTAAATTAAAAAAATTATTATTTAATTAATTTACTGTATTTAATAAATAACTTATATACACTGAATATTTATTGATGAATTATATTTATAGTATATTTTATAATGTTACATTTTTATAAATAATATTAACATAACAATTTTAGATTATATTTTTGAAGTTATATTTCCCTTTCTCATTGTAAAACAAATTGTAATTATACATTATTTTTAATAATTTTATCAAAAAAAAAAAAAAAAATTAAATAAATAATAATAGGGTTCTATATCATTAAAATTATCTTATTGTTAATTATATCATTTCTTCGTTTATTAGCGTATTAAATACTTATATTATGGAACAAAAATTTAAGTCTTTAATATATAATAAAATTCCTACATTTATATTTTTAACTTGGATATGTCATTCTTACATTTATATGGTTATAATAATGTCTTTTAAGTGTATATATATTATTTATTTTTTTCTATTTTTATTATTGTTAGTGTTTTGTTTTACTGAGAATTTATTCATTTGATTAAAAAATAATTTTTTTCTATTTTTTCAGAGTAGGCAAAGTAAATCATTGGTTGAATGCTACAACCAACATAGAAGGTTATACGCAAAAAATTACCGTTTACTGGCAATATATAAGCAAGATAAGGATTCAAGTATTGTGTATTTAAAAAAAGAGATACGAAATCGAGTAAACAATATAAATGATATGTTTAATAATGAAAAATATTCCTCGGAAATAATTGAACAATTAAATGGGAGTTCACAAGGAAATAAAAGAAGACATCAAAAAGATATGAAAAATAAATCTTGTATATTTGAAACTAAAAAATATTCCCATTTAGAAAAAAAAATCTTCAAAGAACTTGATTATATAGATTTTCTCAAAAACAACAAAACAATTAGTGATAAGATTTACAAAAAAATAATGATTAAAAAATGCGGATTACGAGTAGCCTTACCAATATTACTGCTTTTTGTATTAGCGATATCGTTCATATTAGATAATTTTTGTGAATGTGGGCTTACACATGGTTTGTTTAAATTAATAATTCTTATTTCACCTGCCGTAGGTGCTAGTCAACTTCAACAATATACATATCTTAAAGATGTTAATAATCTTTCAAAAATCTTTACAAATGACACTTCTCCCGCTCTAGCAATTTTGCATATGTGGTTGACGAAATCACCTTTAAGCTGGTTCACAAATTCTGTTATAAAAACAAAAAATAATATTAAAGCAAACTACTGTGTAACAGGTTTTTTTGGTTTCCTTATATATTTTGTACCTGTTTCCTTACTAGGAATCATACTTATATCAAGAATTGTTTATTATCATAAAAAAGTTAAAAAATATGAAAAAATTAAGTTCAGGAAAAGATAAAATGAATAATAGAAAATATCTTTCTGTATGTAATGAAAACTTCAATTTGAACTAATATATATAATATATTAAATGATATTTGTATGTGTACAATCATAGCTGCTTATATTTTATGAATGTACGCACATGTACCTGATATCATTGATACACATCATTGAAAAAAAGATGTTCTTATGTTTTTTTTGTATTTGAGTATTTTAATATTTTTCACTTTGTAGTTTAATTCATAATTTTAACTTAATTTTTTATTTTGTCTTTATGTATATATATTTTTTATTTCTATAGATTCCAATGAAAAATATATACTTGTGAGTTATAATTAATATATTGTAGGGAAATTTGTATAATTTTATTTCTGACTAGTGTTAATTTGAATTTTAACTATAAATAATACTATTTTATATTTTTTTAATTTTATCTAGTCTAAAATAGATAATTGTTGACTTATTTTGAAAAAAGTTTGATAAGATTTAAATTGGAAAATATGTATCTTTTTTTTGTCTTCAGTTATATAAAATTAAATGCATTTTGTTTTATTGGCGTACATGGATATATATATAAATATATTATATAAAAAAGACCTTTCTATTTATTATGGAAAATAAGTTTTATGAGAAATATATTATTGAATTATTTCCTGGTAAAACTTATTGAAAGGACTTTTATATTTTTTTTGGAGTGATATAAAATATAAATATATAATAAGATATCATTACTAAATTGCAGGTACTTAAAATAGGTTAATAACTTTGTAATTCTAAATATGTACATTTAAAGGTAGAATTACCGTCATTTATTACTTTATTATTGTGATTAATTTTAGTGTTAATTCTATATCTCAAAAATTAATTCTATACATATTATATTGAAATTTTATAAATATAGAATATATATTTTATATTTTTTACAATATTAATAGTTTAAGTTCATAAATTAAACGTAGTAAAAATATGATTATATAACATGAATATATACATTTTTTTTTTCATAATCAAAAAATTTCAAATACATTCATATCTATCGAAAAAGATATATTATTATTAGGGGCAATGAAAAAATATATAAGTTTTCTACGTTCATATAATAATTTACTAATATTTTTTTAGTTATATTTCCTCGTTTTTTTATGTTTATTAATATATTATATAATTAGTTAATATTATTTTATAGATGTATG
Organism: Plasmodium brasilianum; assembly: GCF_023973825.1. Classification (NCBI taxonomy): domain Eukaryota; phylum Apicomplexa; class Aconoidasida; order Haemosporida; family Plasmodiidae; genus Plasmodium; species Plasmodium brasilianum. The sequence goes on from NC_090123.1 coordinate 2,054,257, forward strand.
AAAATATAGGTAGGTTATATTGAAAAACACTAATTAATTTATATTAATAATGCTCATTATTTAAATAAAATTAAATTAAAAACATATAATTATTTTTTGTAAGTGATTTGTAATTACATTACTTTTATTTTCGATTACATGGGTGTTAATTAATTCTATTAAAAAATTTTTTATATTTTTGCAGAAGTTTTAAATAAATAAGTGTAATAATTTGATATTAAAAATAATAAAGAGTTTTTAAAGTTAAAAAATAAAAAAAAGTCATAGAATATGTGTTGTAAATGTAAAAATATTTTAAATACATATTAGACAATAATATTAAATGATAAAATAATAATTATTCCAAATGATTATAGGTTTGAGAATCTTATAAACTAAAAATACAATAAATTTGTATAAAAAATATGTTTAGACGATAGCTTTTCCGATTATAATATTGTATCTACGGGTGAATAAAATAACAATATTTCTTTAATACGAATATATATATAAGAGAGCAATTCATATATGATTTTCCTGTTAAAGAATGAAAAAAACAAATATATTTTAAGAGAACTAAACTATTTGTATATCATTTCTTATTTTAGTAAAAATATAAATAGTTTAAAAAATATACAATATTTTAAGAAACAAAACTTAAAAAATTTTTATAAATTATGAATATTTCTGAAACAGAAAAGAGTTTTTATAAGTAATTGTTCATAATAATTACATTACTATACGAGCGTATTTTTCAAAATTAATTTTATAATATATATATGGATTATTATGAATTTTAAAAATGGATGTTTTTTATTATATATGGGAATATCAGTTATGAATGAAAATATTAAAAGGAAAAATCATAGTATCAAGCAAAAATAACTACATAAGTGTCTTTCTAAGTGGAAAGATGAATGAATAAATACTGTAAAATGTTAAATATATAATAATGTTAATTTTAGTAATATTTATATTGCTTTTTAATTTTTTAATTGTTCTCAAGGAAAAGTAATGATTTTTAAGAGAATAATTAAATAGTGATGCATTTCAAATGTTTAAATTTATATTTTGTGAGTATAATATATTTATAATTTTAATTCCTTTGGTTACAGAATATAAATATTAATGTTTGATATATTTTCTTTAAAAATTTTTATAATAAAATATATTTTTTTATGTATTTATATCCATTTATTTTATTGAACCTTTAAAATGTGATTCTGACATAATATATTTTTTAAGGAAAAAATATATAATAACTTGTGCTTTCTAAAAATAACAACAGAAAAATTGTCAAATAATAAATTTTAGTAAATTACATTGTTATTCTTTCTTATTATCCATGTATATATTATACACTATATATACATTGTTATTATATGTTAATGTATTCATATGAAATAATATGAAAATAATGTAAATGTATATTGTATATCTACTACAATTTTAACTCTAATATACTCTTTTTAAAAATATGTCAATATTTATTCTAAATATAAGTAATTAATTAAAAAAAATAGTTAATAAATTAAGTAGATAAATATAATGAATTTTCATTTTGATATAATAGCATAAATTAAACTTCAAAAAATATAATAACTCTAATATGTTAAGCTAAAATAAAAAGTATTCATTATTATATAATAGAATACATGTGTATTTATAAATTAGGTAGTACCATATAAATAGGAATTATTAAAAAAATTATGCAAAATGAATGATTGCTTGTCACTACGGAGGAATTAGTGGATGTATTATAATTAGCATAACATAATATGTTTTATTTTTTTATTACTTCTGATATTATAATAATAAACATATTATTATAAATAAATAGTTTTCCAAATAGATGATATTTATAAAATTAGAAACTTTAATATAAAAGTATACTTAAATTAGTAATTGTTATATTAATCTATAGAGGGATCTTTTATATATATGTTCTCTAAATTCTGTACAGAAGATAATCTCAATATTTACAAATAATAAGAAAACGTTTATTTATTTCCTAATTAATTCTGAAAAAAAATAAATAAAAATTATTTAATGAATGTACTATATTAAATGAACAAATTATATATTTTAAATATTTATGAATCAATTAATATTATTATTTAATTTTAATTAAAGTGAGTTTTTTTTATATAAAGTTATGATAAAAATTATGTAATATATTTTTACTGTTATTTAATTTTTTATATGTGATACTTTATACAATAATTATATACATTTTATTATATTTTTACAAAATAAAAAAATTAAATTTTTACATAAATATTGTGTTAATTATAATTAAAAATATAATATATAATTGTTAGCTTCTTAATATTTTATAAAATTATAAGACTACATAATGGAAAAAAGAATTAATTTAATTAAATTTATTAAACTTTCTGTATTTCTATTTTTAAATTTGATTTTCCACTTAAACAATGATGTGGTATGACAAAATTATTTATATATTTTTGTATTATTGTTATTTTTTATATTTTACTTTTATTAATTTCGTTTTTAACACTAAATTTTGTTTACTATTATATAGCAAATATTTACATTATTCTTTTAGAGTATAATTAGTAAATCCGTAGATGATAACTTTTATCTTGGTAGAAAATTAGATACAAGATTTTATCGATCACTATCTAAATATAAACAAGATAAAAATTCAAACAATATTTGTTTAGGAGAAAGATTTTCAAATAAAGGAGCAAACGAACGAAGAGATATATTAAATGATGAAAAAGTAGTCAAAAAAAAAAATCAACAATTAAAGAGAAGCTCATTAAATAATGCGCAATATTTTACAGAAATTGTAGATTATAATAAAGGGATGTTTGATGGAAAGCATTTCCATTTTCAAAAAAAATGGATTAAAAAAAAAGATTACGATAACTTTCTTGAAAAAAATAGAAGAATTCGTGATATATCATTAAAAAAAATAGGGTTCAGAGATTACGGATTTGCAGTTATTATAATTTTTATATTACTACTGTTAGGAATAGGATATCCCATATTACTAGGATTAGGGCATCTGAATACTGTAGGGGAAAAGATTAAGAAATTACTAGAAGCAGCTTCTATAATAGAAAGTAATAAAGAAATAGCATCCTATACTTATATATTAACCTTTGCTGTGAATGTTATTATATTATCTATCATACTAATAATAGCTATGACAAAAATTTTTAAAAATAATGAAAAATATAATAAAATTAAGTTAATTTATGGGTAAAATAAATAATTAGGAATATATGTCATTCTGTAAAAAAAATCATAGTATGAAATAATAAATGTTATATCAATAATGATATATTTAATAAACATAATTGTAATTACAGTAATATGGTAAAGGAATGTCTTCTTAACTGTTTTTTTTAATATATAACAAAAAAGATTATATTTTTCATTTTACTTCTTTATTTAAGGGATATAGAGATTTTAATTTATATTTTATCGTAATATTTGCGTGGAATTCAAAATATTATATGTTATTATGTATATTTATATATATAAATATTTGTCTATTAAAAATATATGTGTTATATAATTAATATAAAATAGCACACTTAACATAGTATTTTTATAACTCTGATGATTTAAATTTGTCCTAAGGAATTTTATTTTTTCGTTTATATATTATTCTATTGTATATTTATTACTTTTTTATTTATTTTTGTAAATGTTCCATTTATGTTAAATTTAAAATCAATGTTTCTTATTTTATGTATAATCAAAGGATACGAAATTATTACACTATATGAATATACATATATATCTTTTTCTTATTGAAAAATTCTACTTCGTAGTAATTTTAAATATAATTTTTATGAGATATAAGAAACTAAATATATTTATTCTAAAAATATTATATACGGACAGTTTTTTTTGATCATACAAATATGAAATTAAAAGTTTATAATAAGGAAACATACGTTTTTAATTATGGATTATTTATAACTAATTACTAAATTATGGATTATAAATAATTACAATTAAATAAAGAATTAAAAAATTTCATAATTTTATTATTCTACTTCATAATACAATTAATTTGATTTTGTAGTAATTACCTAAATATACATTATACTGAAATCTATTGTGTAAATAAGACTAACATTTTGTTTATTTTTTGTGTAATTAAAAGAATATACCAATGAGTTAAACATATTTAGATATTAATAGATTAATTTTTGATATACCATCTTTTTTTTTTTTTTAAATATATAATATTTATTTATCTATCATATAACATTTTTTTTTATAATTTCAATTCTTTTTTTTTTAATAATTGATACAAATTTTAAATTTCGCACGGTTGTCATTTAATATTGATCTGAAAAATATACATAATCAATAAGAAAAATCTCTGTTATTTAATAAGAACTATCATCTTTTTTTTTTCACAAAATTAAGGGCTTTTATTTCTAACAAAAAAGTATAATTTCAGCCACAGCTGTGTACAGAATTTGGTGAACATAATGTTTCCATAATATTATTGTACATTTTGCATATGTTATTTCAATATTTTAAACTATATTTGAGTCTATATAAAAGTCTAATCACAAAGAGTTCAGTTTATTTATAATACTTATAATTAAAGTTTTAATATTATTTTTTATATTATTTCTTTAAATATTTACAATTCATGAAGAAAATTCAAAATAAGATATATAATGAAATTATTACACAAATGAATAACTTAATTATTAGCAAATATTAAAAATTTAACGTAATATATATATACTTATCGTTTACATATTATTATTAATAATGTATTATAATGTTCTAAATTTTTTGTTCTTCCTCATCTGAGAAAAACGCCAAACATTTCCCTTGCTTAACCTATTAATAATAAATTAAGCATAAATAAAAATATGTTAATTTTTATATAAATAAGAGAAATTCATTTGTTTGAAATTACTTCTGAGAAATAAATTTTTATGAATTTTAATAACCATATAATTAGAAGAATGTAAAATATAATTTAAGAAAAATATTAGAATTTAGTAATCTATTATTAATATATGAAGTCTATACTTTTAATTAAAATCAAATGGATTTATAAGCATAGCATCATTTTGAGACTGTTTGGAAAAAAGAAGAAATATAGAAAAATATAGACACGCATGAATGAAGGAATATATCTAAGAAAAAAGAAAAAAATTATTATAGCTATAATATGGAAAAAAAAAAAAAAAAATTAATAGTGAAATAAGAATAAGGTAAATTGTTCGAAAATCTAATTATGAATGTTTCTTAAAGAATAAAAAAAATTAAAAGAATATCATGGAAAATGTTTCTAATTTGAATTTGGTGTATGTTACATAAAATATTAATATAATATAAAGAAAAAACTAAATATACAATGCTTCTATTTGTATAAGGATATATTAGATAAGAAAAACAAAATATATAAATGGAAATAAAGTACATAAAAAACTATTTAGAATGGAAAATTCAGAAAGAAGCCACAGAAGTAATAATTAAATAAATTGTCTACATATCCTTGTTCATAAAAAGAAAAAAAAATAATTTATATATATATGTATATACAATCTAATAGAAAAAACATAATAAATATTATGTGGACCATAATTATCTACAAATTTAACTTATACATATGAAGGAAATAAATAAATTATAATAAAAAGAAGGAATACACAAAATTTTCGAGTGCATTATTAAAGAATTCTGTAACCTTTGGAGATAAAGAATATGTTGCATATAAAATTCCTTGAAGAAGATATGCCAGAATTATCTATGAAAACAAATAGATATTATACAAATGATTTATAAAATTACATAATTATTCTTTTACACTGTGGTTGTAGGAGGGGGGAAAGCATAGTATGCAAGGGGTAAAAAAAAAAGAACTAATAATTCATGTGAACATATATATATACGAACTTATATTTTTTTGGAAAAATATTTGTGCTCATAAATTATAAAAATAATTATAATAATATACAGTGCTAAAAATTATATGTTTTATTTTTTTACTATATTTATATTTTTTTTAAATATTAATATTTAGTGCATTTATATCATTTTTAAAATATTTTATTTTTTTCAATTTATTTATTATTTTTTATTTTCCTATTTAGCAGTATATTTACTTTAACTAACTGAAACAATATTTTTTTTAAAAAACATATTTATATATCTATTATTCATAAAAATTATGTTAATATATTTTAGATCATAAAAAAATATATTTATAAAAAGGGAGGGGTGTTATGGTTATTTATAAGAAATTGGGAACATTTACTAGAGTAATATTTATTTATAGTAGTAATTATATCATTGAAAATATTAATATATAGTATTATAATGCTTTATCCGTAACTAAAAAAATAGCAACATGTGTTAATAAACGAATGTAATTGTTGATCTAACTCTATTTTGCATAATTTAATTAAATATTTATGATATAATCATTTGATAACGAAAAAAGATATTAATTTTAATTACAGAAAGAATGGACAAAAAATTATTGAACTAAGGGTGTAAGGACAATATTACGGTTAATAGAATTATAGCAGCCTTTTTTTTTTTTCATTATATTACAAATTCCTCTATATATATAATTTAAAAAAGTAAAATAATAACAGAACATTTAAAAATAATACGGTGTACTAACAATGTATATTTTAAAATTAATTAAAAATTATTATTATAGAAAAATAAATTATTATAATTTATTAACTTTTTAAATATATATATTTTTTCTAGATTTAGTATTATGTTATAATTTCGACCTTTTATGTACAAAATAAAGGTAAACTTGTTATAATTCTTATATCGTAAACTTTTTTGGAATATATTACTTTCTTTATTTGCTATTAGGTGGTTCTGTTAATATAATAATTAATAATACTTAAAAATGACTTGTTTTTACAAAATATAATGTTTATAAAATTATAATTATTATCAAAAGGACATTATTAAAAATAAAATTTACTATTTTATTATATAGAAGGGCGTACTATCTATACTATATATCTTCTGTATTCTATATATTCCGTATTGTATATAAATTCAATATATATATATTAAAAAATATTTTATTTTTAATGGAGTCAATGAAAAAATTCTATATGCATTCTATCTCATTAAGTAAAGGAAATATATATTTTGAATATTTATAAATGTATACAAATTACTGTATTTTAGTGAAGATAATACTCTTTGAAATTAAATTAAAATAAATATTATATTATATATTTTAAAATTTATATTTCTTTGGATATGTTGTAAAAAATTTATAATTATATACTTTTTATATGTTTTTGCAAAATCATATCGAAAAATATATTTAATAATTATAATGTTTTATCATCGTTAAAAGTACATTATATTATTATTAATTTTTTCCTTATTTTATATACTGCAATATTAAAAAAAATATCATGGAAAAACAAATTAACATTCAGATTTTTATTAAAATTTCTACTTTTGTCCTTATATTTTGGAATTCGAATTTTTACAATGTAGTATGATAAAATTATTTAAAAATATTTATACTATTAAATTTTTGTGCTATATTTTTATTCATATAATATTTTTATAATTATATTATTTATTCATTTACATTATCAATATTTACCTCTGTTTTTAAGAGTGGGTTTAACAAATCGTTAAATGAGAACTACATCATTGATAGAAAAATAGGTACAAGATTTTACCGGTTACTAGGAAAATACAAACCGAATAAGAATTCAAGTATTCTAGAGTTAAGAGAAAAGATACCAAATGATGGAGTTAACGAAAAGGTAGATATATGTAATAATGAAAAAGGAAAAACGGGGTTAAATAATAAATTAAGTGAAAATTGGTTAAAGAATGTAAAAGGACGTAATTTAACTATGAAAAATAAATCATGTATATTTGAAACAAAAAAATATTCCAGTATAGAAAAAAAAATATTCAAAGAACTTGATTACGAAGATTTTCTTAAAAATAACAAGACGATTAGTGGTAAAATTTACAAAAAAATAATACTTAAAAAATATGGATTACGAATTGCCTTACCTATAATACTATTTTTGTTGTTAATAACAGTATTAGTACTGGATTTGTCATGGGGCTTGTTGAAGGAAGAAAGTATATGGAAGGCAATAGGTTTAGGTAAGGATCAATTAAAAGAATTGGAAACACCATTATCGTTCATTTTAGATCCTTTGTCAAAGTTAGAATTTTTTAAGCACAATACATTTGGGGGAGCGACTGCTGGTTGTAGTTTGTGCACTGGTGCCACTGCTAGTGGATTAAAAGTTAGTAAAACCTGCATATTAGGACAGTTATTTGGACTTTTAATATATGTCATACCTTTTATTATTTTAGGTGTCACAGTTATATCAGCGATTTTTTTTTACCATAAAAAAGTTAAAAAATACGAAAAAATTAAGTTCAAGAAACAGTAAAATGAACAGTAAGAAATATATTTCATTTTATAAAAAATTTTTTAACATGAAATAATATCTGTAAAATCATCATTCAATACTTCTTAAACATATCTATAATTATTCATTGTAAATATGAACTCATAAATGTAATCTGTGTGATATACAACAACAAAAAAAACAGGATATTCTATTTTTGTATACTTGAATTTTCAATGTTTTTTAATTTGAATAATAAATTATCTTCTGTGTTTAACTGTATATTGTTTTTTCATATGTACATTATTGTATTTAAATAGAATTTTAAGAAAAGTATATTTATATATGTTATATTAATATATAACGGAAGAATTCATGAAAATTAACTGATGTTTGATAATTTATACATGAATTATAATGTCATGATTTTTTTTTATAGTTTTCTGTGCTAAAATGATTATTTCTGCGGTTATTAAGAAAGTATATTATCAATTTCTTATTAATGTTAAATGTCCTATTTTGTTTTGATGGAAGTTTCTGAATATTTTTTGTTGCAATTATTTGCATATATTTTTTTCTTTCATTGAAAAGAAACTTATTATTATTCCATAAAATGTATTTTAATAATGACATAAAATATAATTACTGTAAATAATTTTCTATGAACTTTTTTTTTGTATTAACTAAATTTGAAAATATATGTATATATATTCTTATTAAATATCGATTATTTATAGTGATTTTCTAATTTATGGATATTATAAACTTGCAATTAAATTAAGAATAGAATTAATTTATTATTTTATTATTATGCTTAATTGTGGTATTAGTTTATTATTGTGGAAATAAATTAAGTAGATATTGTATCTAAATTTTATAAATAAATATATATATATATAATTTTATTTTCTCTATTATTAAAAAATTATACTAATGAATTATAAATAATTATACATTAATAGATAAAATGTATAAATCCTTATTTTTGTATATCTGTAGTAGTATATTTCTAATAATACTTTATATATTTGTTAAAAGATAAATTATTATTAGAAGTAGTAAAAATAAATAGTTAGGTTTTATAATCTTATAACAATATGCAGGTATATGCGTATGTATTTTTGCTATTTTTTATGTTCTCAAATATATTATTAGCTAAGTTTATTTTAAGAACATATAAAAAATATATAGATTATACAGACAAATAATAATACTTTAACATATATAAAACTAATTTTTTAAATTTAAAATAAGGTAATAATACAAAAAAATTTTGTTATATATTATTAATATATACTCAATAATATTTCAATTTATTAAATAGGTTTTAATAAGTTTTATCTTATAAAGTGCTCTATTTGCTGTTAGAATGTTTAATTAAATTAGTGTAATATGTTCAGTTTTCCATTAATTTTTTTTTGGAAAGTAATTTTAATCTAAAAATTTCATTTATTATATTTGATTTTCTATAGATAGATATGAAATTATTATTGTGATTGTAATATATATTTTAGTTACTATACATAGCAACTTATAAAAAGTGTTTATTAAATTAGGTTGGAAATAGATATTGTTTTTTTTTTTTTTATATATGATGTATAAAAGTAAAATATTCTAAGAGAACTAATCTATCACATGCTAATTCTTCAATGTAAAAACTTTTAAACATTAGATATGTATATACTTTTTCATTCGAAATTGGTAAAATATTTTAATATCATAAAAGTTATTAAATTTTTTGATTTCTATATGTAATATTATAATACTTGTTATATAAATTTTTATATATTCATGAGTATTTTAAAATGTATACTTCAAAAAATTTATTTATTTCATTTTTCACTTTAAATATCTATTCTTATAAAATGTTAACACAATTTCACTCGATACTTATATATTTTAAAAAGTCAATACTAGAAATGAAATTATACACTACTAATTTAATAATGTTATTTATTAAATAGATGTTAATATAAATTTTTAAGCTAAGTAGGGAAAAACAATTAAATTATCCTTTATTATTATTAATTAAAAATTATTGTTAAATGTATGGAGGAATATATATGTTCTACATAATATGTACCATGTCATTATTGTTCTATTCCTTTTATAGATTCCTTGGATGTTAGTGAATACATAATATTTTAAATATAATAGTTAAAATATTATTGTGAGTCTAATTATTTATTAAGTAATGTAATATTTTTTTTTGACTATGATTACAGTGCATGTGTTATTTTCAAGTGATATGAATCTTTAAAAAAAATACTTGTTTATATTATATGAATAATGACATAAGATAATTTATATATTAAGTACATTTACTTTTGTTCGATATAATATATTAATCTAATTGTTAATTGTTTTATATTCATTTGAACTGTTTCTTAATATATGTAATATTTATTTTATATTTAAAAAACATTATAAAAAAAATAAAAAGTATATGTTAATTAAAATTAGTTATTTTAGAATTAGTAGAAAAATATAATATGCAGAAGAAAAAAATATAAATAAACAAATATCATATTTATAGTTGATAAATTCCTGTATGGTTAGTTAAATATTCTCTGATATATCATTTAATATTAGTATATTATTTTATTTTGCATTATATATATTGCTGATATACATATAGAATACTGTAATATGATCTCGAAAACGAATTTTTAATAAATTAAAATAACCTAATTATTTCACTTAATAAAACAATTAACTATTATACAGTAAAATAAAATAAGGAAATAATAAGAAAAATTTTTATTCTTTTATCATTATTAGGTGCTTTTCTTTTATAGAACATTATGTTTTAGTGTAGATATTTGTTATAACTACAAAAAAAAAATTATTTAATATTATTACTTTTATCAGTTATAAAATAAGAATTTATCATTAATATCATATTTGTTTTTGTTTATTCATGATTTCATCTAACGTTTTATATAATAATTAGTTGTATTTATTTTAACATTTTATTTATGCGACCTAAACCGACATTTTAGTGTTTGTACACCTCTCTTCCATATACAAATTTATATATTCCCTTTTGTTTTGAATTTTTATGAATTTTTTACAAATATATACATGAACATATGAGAAAGGAAGATATATTAATTGTGTAAATATATTTTTAAGATGTTGTTCAATTTTGTATTTCCCCCTTTTATTTATCTTTTATACTTCTTTGTGTTACCATCCTTTTTTTCTTTATATATTTTCTTTTACCCTTGCATTTAATATTCGAAAAATTATAATTATAAAACATAAAATTTTTATATATTAAGTAAATCACCATGTACAGTAATTTAAAAAAAAAGGGAAAAACTAGAATTAGTTTTTTGCTATTGTCACGAAGTTAGTGATGAATGTATCGAAAAATGAACAGTTATAAGAATTCTTGTATTTTATGTAATTATAATTATAAATTTTAATTTGCTTTCTGTTATTTTTATAGTATTATTTTTTATCTAAAAGATAAAAGATAGTGAACAAACAATTTTAGTAAAAAAGAAAATAGAGAATAGAGATCATAGCAATATGTAAAATGTAAAAATAGAAATAAGCAAATAATCAACATTACACTTTAATTTATTTAAGTTACATTTTTATCTATTGGGGGGACGTAATATTAGTAAAAGAATGTTATTCTAAAAAAAATGGCAATGAAGAAAAAGAAATACGATAGCTAAGAGACCACGCAAAAGTAAAGTGGAACAAATGAAAACAGGAAATATAAAAAAAAAAAAATAAAATAAAGTACAATTAAGTATGAAAACAAATATATAAGAGTAATATACATTTAAAAAATGTTTCTTATATTATTTCCCTGTGTGAAGGGACAATTAAAAAGAAATTCTTCTAAAAAAAGAAGATGAATATAAATATAAATGTTTAATGGAAAGCATATATGAATAATAAAATTAGTAAAAGTAAATGTTTACAGCTCTCTTTTACTGCATTTTTTCTTGTCTTTGTCCGTGTACGAGGACTAAAAACTGCGAAAACAAATTTATAATTATGTACGTTATTCGAATATATGATTATAAAAAATAAAATCTATTTTATTCGAAAAAATTTTATGTATCACATATGTTTCTACCTCATGTACATGTAACTGAGAATGCATATATGTATATATATGCATGAAATAGATAGGATTATGTGTCCATTCATTTGTTTCCACATATGCACATTCCTAAATTTCATATTATGCATATTTATTTTTATACGTATAAAATACATTATATTATTTGATCATATTTTAAAGGTGATAAAGGAAGATTTTATTACTGAATAAAGGACACATAATCAAATTAAAACAAACAAATGAAATAAAATGTATTTTATATGGAATGATTTATCTTTTCTCACTTACGATATGGTCTCATTATATTATTATTGTAACTGAGTTTAATAAATATATGTGTAAATTTTTTTTTATGTTATAGTCCCCATCAAAAGAATACTTTTATAAAGGTGATAATGTGTACATAGATCGTTTAAAACAAAATAAATCGACTAATACATCTATTGTATGGATGTAATTTCATGTAGATAAATAAATGAAATAGTTTGAGGATACAATTACGTGGATGTCCATGTATGTTCATTAGATAGCATTAATCGTGTGTGAATATTTATGTAAGCATATAAAACACACTTGCATATATATATATTTCTTTTTTTTAATGAACTATCTTTCCTTGTACGTGTTAGAATATTTATGTTGTCAAGTCATATATACATGTGAATGTGCATGTATATATAAGCAAACTTTTGCATGTTGATATTTTTCTTTTCTTGTTTTTTAACACATTACCATATTATTTGCTCACATTTTAGATATATCTATATAAAAGTATATGCAAATAGGATAGAAAGAGTCAAACTATAGAATGCCAGTATATGACAAGAAAAAATATCACCAATGCATAATGTTCATTGAAAAAGATATTTCCCATAAGGATGATAATAAAGAAAAACATTATACGGAAATATATACGGCAACTAAACAGGGTTTAATTTATATTAATCAGATGCACAGTAAAATTGTCCAACAGAATATGTATTATATTACATTCAAATTGCAAACGTACTTTTTATTAAATTTATCGAATATTCCTATTCAGAGTTTTAATTAGCACAATATTTGTAAGCATTGAGAAAACCAATACACATACCTAATGCAAATGATTAAAGTGCAATGTTATAAAGAAAAAATATATAAGTTAAACTCCTTAATCATTTTTTTAGTAATAATTTCTTTAGAATTACCCATAAGTATATTTGGCCTTTTATATACAGTTTGCAATTGTTTTGGTAGTTCGCTTTTATCATGAAAATCTAGTATTTCTAAATTTGGACATGTTAATGGTTATATACTATATTCTGCTTACTTATATTTTTTTACTCGAATTGATTCTTTTATTTCTTCAAGAACATCATCAAAGTAATTAATAGATGATAACGAATAATGAGCATTTTCGGAATTATCTTTAAATATTAATGAACTACTTGAGTTTTGAAAATTATCTTAAAAATAATTTTTTAAATTAAATACTGTCTTTTGAGAATCTATATTTGTTTCCGTATATAATAATCTGTGTAACCCTATATTTGATGTATTATTTAAGTTGATTTTTTATTCCATATTTTGTCAGAGTTAGTTCACTGTAAATTAAGATAAATATATAATATTTATAATAATATCTGCATTTTTATATTAATATATTATTCATTTCAATATAAAAATGTAAGATTACAAAAAATATATACAAATTATTGAATATAATAATTAACTTTATAGGAATATTGCAATATCCACATTAAAAATGTAAAGAAGAAAATTTTATTTTTTTGTTCTATTGTAATGAATGTATTTAAAATACTAAAACTAATGTGATGATAAAATTTTCAGGAATATATTTTTTTTTGAAAATATTCAATATAATATTTGATATAATTTTTTTTTATTTAAAAAAATTTTTAAATTTATATCTTTCTTAAATTAGTATTAACTCTAAAATATATTCAACAGAAAATTGAGAAAAGATGCGTTAAACAAAAATATTATACTAATTTTTCTATATAATAATATTATTAATTAAAGTAATATAGATAAAATAGGTTAAGAAAAAACATTAAAAAGCGTATAACCGATTATTACATAATAATTGTAACTACGAATAATGTAAATAATTTATTTCAAATATTTTGTTTATAGTTGTATATTTTTTGCGTTAAATATAAATCTTCTTTCTTAATTTATCTATGAAATTCGATAGGAATAAATAAATATATTAGACATGAAGTATAGAAGTTATCCTTTAAAAATATAAAACTTTTAAAGGATATGTTGATTAAAATAGTAAATAAAATTTTGTAGTCTTTTAAAGCATTACATATGACAAATATTTTAAAATAATTTGAAATAAGCATAATAATTGGAACAACAAAATGTGTTATACTAAAAATGTTTTAATAAAATTTGATTTGCGTTTAGCATTATAAAATATTAACAACTTATATATTTCAATTAAAAACGCTTAATAGAATATCAAGGATAAAATATATGATATCTCAATCAGTTAATTTAATTATATTTTTATAAAATTTAAAACAAAGTTTTGTTAAAATCTTGTGATATTTATAGCCTTTGATATTATTGAATATAGAAGTATATTAAAGATATGATATAATATTAAAAATAAAAATTTGAAATATAAAGTTTATTTTAAATTCTTATGATTAAGTAAGAAAATACAAAAAAAAAAAAAAAAAATTAATAAAAAATAACAAATTTATATAAGTATGTTATAAAGAATAATATATACATACTTAACTAACATTTTTATGATACTTTAAATTGGAATTATATTATATTTTATATTATGTAGTAAGAATATAATTATAATAATATAGTAAAAAAGTTCAGAAAAATGTATTTTAGAACAATAATAAAAAGATTATGAATTAAAAAATATAAATTAGTCTTATGATTAATATAAAAATTATTAGTTAATATTATTTACATGATTTTTATAATATTAATTTAGAAGTTAATGAATTATTTTCTACGATAATTAATATTCTATAAATCATCTTTATAACTTGATATAGTATAAATATATTTGCGATTTATGAAATACATCTGCCTTATAAAGTTTAAATATCAAATAATTCATATTATCAGCTTCTATATATATTAGGTTTATAATTATCATACATTACTATGTTTATATATATTGTTTATATATATATAAATGTTGATGTACAGGTTGGTAAAAATTTTTTTTTTTTTGTATATTTAGATGATTCGTTATGTATAATATTATTTATATTGGTACATTTAAAATATTTTTCTTATACTATATTATTATACATATATAATAAATTCATAGATATTGTAATGTACTTTTTTTGTATAAAAAAACTGAGGATAAAATGCGACGACGTATATTAAAAAATTTCATTGGAATATCATTTACATTTAAAATTAATTTATAAATAACTTCATAATATATAAATATAATATTTTATGATTTTTTGTGTACTTTCTTTTAATTAGTCAATATATATATGTATGAATAAAGAATTTTTAATTTTTGAAAACAATAAAATTTTGAAATTATGGATTTCTAGTTCCTATATTTTTTTTTTGTTGTTGTTGTTGTTGAGAAAATAAATAGCCTTATTATGAGGATTAAAGTATTTGGATAATATATTGTCTACAGAATATGGCATAGAACTACTTTTTCACAATTCTATAGAAAAGAATGACGAAACAGTTATACGCTATTTTCATATAATATTATGTAACTAATCTTTATTTAATCTGATATAAATATATTGTATATTTATAAGATCACAAGAAATAATAAAAAATATACAAATCTTATGTTAATGCTTGAGCAAAAGGAACAATTTGGAATACATGTTTTTATGTAATGAAGTATTTAATATAAAGTAATATCTGTAATATTTTTAGTGTTATACATAGAATACATATAATCTCTAAAATATTGTAAATGCACATGTGTACATCCCGTTACTTTGATAAGCAATTAATAAAACTATTCGTTATATTTTTGTGAATTTGTAAATTTTAATAATTTCTACTTGGTATTTTAGCGTACTATTTAATATTAATTAAAAAATATTAGTATTATATATATATTTGTATACATAAGTATTTTACTATGAACAGTATATATTGAGGATATAAAATAAATAAATGATAAAAAAATTTATATAATTTTATGGAATTCCCATAACTTATGTTTTAAATTATGATTTTTATATTCAATTTTGCATAATATTCTAGTCTAAATGATTATTTGTTTAGATAATTAAAAACAAGTCATTATTAGTTTTAAATTAATAACATGTGTGTCTTTTTTTGTGTTTTGATGTAACTACTTTAGAGTATTATGTTTCATTGTTATATATATAAATATTTATATAGTTAAAATTTTTACTCTAAAATACTCTTAATATTTATTATACAAAATAGGTTTTATTAGTAATGGGTTATAGAACATAGATATATTGTAAAATTCATTTTAGCTTCTTTTTCTAGTGTACAAAAGAGAAAGTATAGATAAATAATAAAATATTATGTTTATAAAATGAGAGTTACAACAGTTTAATAACTTCAGAATTTTAAAATATAACAATAAAATAACGAGAAAAAATTATTCAACATTATATTATTGTTTATAACTATAATGTTAATTCAATATTTCTGTAGATAATTAAATATATATTAAGTTAAAAATTTATAGATGAATATGTTTTATATATAAATGTCAATAAAATATTAAATGAATGTTAATGATATATTAATGAATAATATTCAAAGTTGCTATTTTTGTTTTATCATGATAGTGATCATCTAAAATTATTTTATATATCGGCAAAAGGCTAAATAAACATTATAGTTAATAAATATAAATAATTTTTTTCTGCAATTTTAAGGAAATATGTATGTATTTAATTTTTTTTACTATTTGTTATTCTTCGATATAAATATATTAAGTATAATTTTAATATTATATTTAGGATACAACAATACATATATATTATATAGACATTACTAATTCTTTTATATGCTCATTTTTTAAATAAATGGAAATAAGAAAATTTTTTTTTCAACATATAATTCATAAATTTAGTTCTAGGATTTAGAGTTACTATTCAATTTATTACTTTAGAATAGTAATTATTTATTAGTATAATTTTAGTTTTCGTAGAAGTTGTATGTATCTTATTAATACTGTGTATTACAAAACTTCTCCAAAAGACGTGTGGATATCGGTATTAATATTTTTATAATAACATTTACATAATTATTAATTTAATTGCATTTTTTAATAATTACTTAAATATATGTAAAAAAGTAAATTTATAAAAAGAAATTAGAATTTTTATTCTTTATAAAATTATATAAATACATTATACAATCTAGATTATTTGTATTTTAAAACCTTTAATCAATATCTACTCTATATATTATTTATTTTTATTTTTTATCAAATTCTTTTTAAAAATATATATTTATTTAAAAAATAAAGAATAAATTGAAATCGATACATTTAAAAATTATTATTTAGAAATATTCATATATATTATACTTAATTAGATATTATAACCTTAAACATATATATTACAAAAATGATGTGCTGTTCTATTTTATTTATAAAATAAATATTTATTCATAGATTACGTAATATTTTATAAATATTTTTTTTCATATGTACAGTATTCCGTGGAAGATTGAACATAGCACAAACATATAAAAAAACATATTAAAAAAAATAATGTTTTCTTTATTAATTATAACTTTTATTATAGTTTTATATAATTAACATCATTTAACAATAATAAATAGTTTAAAAAAAAAAGAAAGAGTTTAAAAATCATAATTCATAATAGGAAAACTTCGTTGATAATTATTATTACCTTTATATATAGAACAATATAATATATATATTTTATACGATCTATACGATGAATTCCACTTTCTAGATAAATAAATTCAATATTAAGAAATTATATATTTTTTTTTTTTTTTTAAAATATTAAAAAAATATGTAATATACTTAGTGTAATATATTAAAATGTATATATATATAATATAGGAATGAAATCATTTTATTTCATTTTAATAATAATTAGCTTTTTTCTTAAAAAAACTTTAAGATAAAAATTATGTGATGTATTTTTAATTTCATTTTTCCTTGAAAATATCGTTTAATAAATTAGAATAAGATATAATACATAATATTCTTATGAAAGAATAAAAAGTCTCAAAAATAACTTTTGAAATACATATATCGTTTTTTATTATTAGAAGTATATTTTATTATTATTAATTTTTTCCTTAGAGAATATATCGGATTATTAAAAACATTAGCTCATGGATCAGAGAATTATGTTACTTTTATTAATTAAATATTTTCTGTTTATGCTTTTAACATGGATATGTAATTTATGGAATGATGCGGTATTATAAAATTATTGGAGTATATTTGTTTTATTCATATTATTCTAATTTTAATTATAATAATATTTTTTTTTTTACATTTATATCTTTAATTCAGTTAAAAATATAATACTAACATTTTTTTATTTTAGAGATCCTTAAATAAATCTTTGTATTATAACTTAAAAGTTAATAGAAAATTAGATATAAGAAATTACAGATTACTAGCAAAATGTAAGAAGAAAAAGGATTTAAATATTGTATCGTTAAATGAAGATATAGCAGATAACGAAGAGTGCGAGAAGAAAACAACATATAATAATGAAAATGTGTTCACAAAACTAAAGAAACCATCTATATATCCATTAAATAAGGCGCAATACTACACAGAAGTTATGAATTATAACAATGGAATTTTTGATGGAAAATATTTTCATTTTGAAAAGAAATGGATCAAGAAAAAAGATTATGATAATTTTCTTGAAAATAACAAGAGAATTAGAGACATAAAATTAAAAAAAATAAAATTTAGAAGTTACGGATTCGGAATTGTTATATTTTTTCTCTTTTTCTTGTTTGGAATAGGATTACCAATATTACACGGATTAGAGTACTTAAAGGATGTGTTGTCACCTTTGGAGGGTGTTCTAGAATCAGCTGAAGGGGAAGCAAAAAAGTACTCTTTTCTAATATTATTCGGCATACTAATCATTATATTATCTATTATGATTTTAGTAGCAATTCCTAAGATCTTAAAAAATAATGAAAAATATAAAAAAATTAAGTATATGACAGAGTGAAATAAATAATTTTGACTATATAGTTTTCTGCACGCCGCTTATAAATACGATGTAATTTCTGTGATATTTGTAGTGGTATATTCATAATAAATGTAATTTTAAACTTTACAAAATGATAAATAATCGTGTGTACACATAGCATATTTTATTCACCATAGTAAAAAATTATGTTCTTAATTTTGTTGTGAACTAAGATGTAAAATTGTTTTATAGTATACTTCTTAGCGTATTAATTAATTTATAATAAATACATATGGCATAATATATATATTTGTGTATTTATATAAATTTGCATGAAAAATACACATTTATGCTTTAAAATAAATAAGTATTATCGAAATATACATATTTTTATTGAATTCTTGTGATAACTATATTTTAAATAATATGTACTACTATATATCTTATAACCCATTCTCGTCTAGAACCGTCAGTTGTTCTGGTTATTAACAAAAAGTAGTATAATCTTTAGTTAGTACAAATTTTACTTTTTTTATATTTTATGAAATAAATGATATATATTTATTGATACTGATATGTATATATATATTTTTTTTTTATTTTACAGAAAAAATTATTATTTATTTTATATGATATATTTTATGTAAAATATTTTATATAATGTACAACTTGTAAATTTCTCTCTCACAGTATATATTAATATTATTTGATTCACATAAACGTGAAATAATAAATATATAATGAAAAAATATTCTTGATAAATTTCGATTATTTATAATTGTCTAGTAAAACTGTGATTCCATATCATATTAAATAAAGTTTTAAAAAAAATTGTCATTTTATTATTGTGCTTAATTCTAGTGTTAATAAAATTTTGCAGATATTAATTGAATGTATATTAAATTGAAAATCCATAAATAAAGGCATTATGTTGTTTTTATTTTTTATGCAATACAATAATTTAATTAATTAGTAAAATTTATATATATATTAATTTATAATATGTACAAATACTTTTGTTTACTTGTGATAGAATTGTATTTCTAAAAATTTATTATATATCTGTAATAATCTAAATTATCATAGAAAGTAATAAAAGTAAATATATATTTTGTATAATAATTTCTTCATATATATGAATTTATTTATATATTTATGCTACATTAAAGTGTATATAAATATATAAGTAATTATTTAATATTAATTTAAGAATATATATTAATTAATATTATATATATTGACCAATAACAACACTTTCTTATTTATACTGCTAATTTGTTAAATAAAATAAAACTAAAAAAATAAGAATTTTTTTTTATACACAATTTATAAATACAGATGTAGGTTTTAGGTCAGAGTTCGAGGGATAGTATTAAGGTTATTTCTAAGGATTAGTAAAATCTTATAAGGGAATTTTTAGTTTTAGTATAAATTGTATATATGTAATTATTAATATTGAGTATTTCATTGGTGTTATAGCATATAAGGTGACAAATACTTTTATTATTTTTTTATTACACTTTTGTATTTTTTATTTAATTTTATTTTATATATATTACTTTCGTTTGCATAATATAATAAAGCAATAAGAAAAAAATATATGCGTTTTTATTTATGAACACATGAAAAAAATAAAATATTGAACCATGGATATCGCAATAATAGTAGGTATAAGTATTAATATATATACTTTTTTTTTACTTTATTCTATAGCATTAATATTTCTTCTAAAAAAATATATAATTATTTATTAATAAAAAGTAATATATAATAAATTAAGTGCAAGGATATAATAACAATTCGTTTACAAGCAATATGAATTAAACGTAATTTAAAATTGTATTTTACAAAGATTGTTATAAAAAAAATAATAAATTATCATTTATTTAACTTATAAATATATATTACATTATAGATTTTGTATAATCCAGAAAACTAGATTTTTTTAAATATATTATTGCTCATTAAAAAATTAAAGTGGTGTAATTAATATAATATAAAATATTATATGATTTATGCTTCATTTAGCATTGTTCTTATTAGATTATTATGAAAATTAATATTACATAACATCAATTTCAACTTTTCAAAAACAGAATGTTCATTAAATTAGAATTAATATTATAAAAATATTGCTAAAATTAGTTATTATCTCAATATAGGGAAAATGTATTACCTATATTCTCTACATTCTATATTCTACTTAAACTATGTATTCGGATATAATAAGCAATTTTGTATTTTTATTTTAATTTATTCATAACAGAATAATAAAAAATTATTTAATTACCCTACCATATTAAATAAATATATTATATATTTTAAATATTTATATATGAATTAATATTATTTTTTTTTTAATAAAAATTAGTTTTTTAAACGTTATATAAACGTAGGAATTCTATTATATATTCTTAATCATACTTTTCTTTGTGTCTACTGTTAAAGATATTATATATACCTTTTTTATTTTATTATTTTAAGAAGCAATAAAGGATAATAGAAAATCATATTAAATAAATAATGAATAATTTTTTATTATTAAAAGAATATTATATCATTGTAAATTTATTATTTCCAAATTAATTTACAGCATTAAAATTCTATATAATGGAAATTAAAATTATAATACTTTTACTTGTTAACACTTTTGCCTTTAACTTTTTACCTTGGAGATTATATTTTAACAATGATATAGTATGAAAATTCTATTAGAAAATATTTGGTTTATTGCTATTTTTCAAGTTTTGTTTTTATTGATAAGACATCTTGTAATAAAATTTTATATTCTTTAAATAACAAATGTTTACTTTGTTTTTTAGAGTTTGTTCAACAACTCTCTGAATGAGATGTACAGTTTTCATAGAAAATTAGATACAAGAGTTCGTCGATTACTCTCAAAATATAAACAGGATATATATTCAAATATTGTAGGAATAAAGGATGATTTACCGTATAATGAAGAAAATAACAAAAAAAGTGTGTGTAGTAATGAAAATGACAAAAAAGTAAGAACGAAATCAACAAAGAGAAGTTCATTAAATAAAGCGGGAAATCATAAACAAGATAAGAACTATAATTCATTTATTTTCGAAACTAAAAATTATTCCCGTTTTGAAAAAAAAATATTCAAAGAACTTGACTATGAGGATTTTCTTAAAAAAAACAGGACAATTAGTGATAAATTATACAAAAAAATTATACTCAAAAAATATGGATTACGACTTGCGCTGCCTTTATTGTTGTTTCTGTTATTATTATTATCGCTCATTTTAGATTTATCTGGAGAATTTGGACTTCAAAATATGTTGCGTAAGGTATTATATATTTCGGGAGCTCAAGAGTGGATGAAACAACTTGGACCAAATTTTAATAATCTTATAGGGAATTCTTGGGCTACATACTTAAAACCATTTTTTATACCTGCATTTGGAGACAATACGACGAAACCCCATGTATTTTGTAATTTCTTTGGTACTGTAATTTATTTCGTACCTTTCATTATAATGGGTGTTACATTTATATCATGGATTATTTTTTACCATAAAAAGGTTAAAAAATATGAAAAAATTAAGTTTAGAAAAATGTAAAATGTAGAGTAAGTAATATGCTTTCTTTTAAAATAAGTTTTTAATAATAAATATTATCTGTAATATCTTTAGTGATTTCCTAATAAAAATAACTACAATTGCATAAATTTTATAAATATTCACATACGCGGCCTTCATTATACATAAGTAAAATACGTTTTTCGTTTATTAGTTTATTTCAAATTTTTATTATTTTTCAATTCGTATTATAAAAAATTTGTTCATATTAATAAAATGTATTTGTCACAATTATATTTATTTTTTATTTAAATATATTTTTATAAAAATAATATACATGTACATTAAAATTAATATATAATTCAGCAACTATTATTATTTTATAGAATTCTTGTAATAATTTACATTTCATATAAAATGCGTTGCTTTTTATTTTATATGTTATTCTAGTCCAAAATGGTTGTTTTATCATGTTACAAAGAATTTTTATTTTTAGATTTAAATTAGCAATATACGTGTATTGTTTTGTATATAACTGAAGAATATAAATATATTTTATTGTGAAGATATGTATATATATATATCTATTACTAATTACAAAATGTAATATTAATCCTATAAAATATGCTTCATGAAAAATATATCATAAGGTATAATTATTGTAGAAACCATTTTAATTTAATTTTAGTACTTTTTACATGATATAAATTTGAGGATATAAATATATATGATGAAAAAATATCTTTATTAAATGTTGATTATTTATATATATCATCCAGGTAATACAGTGTGTAAGGTTATAATTAAAATGAATATTTAGTATCATTCATTATAAAATTTAAATTTGGTGTTAACTAAATTTATAAAAGCGAATTAAATAAATATTATATTCAAAATTTATAAATAAATAGAAGATATATATTTTTTATTTTTTACATTATCAAAATATTATATTAATAAATTAAATGTTTACATATATAAATAGACAGTATGTACAATTTTTTTTTTTTTTTAATTGTAAAATTTTAAGTATGTATATATATATATATATATATATATAGGTAAAAATCTATGTAGTCTTTAAAAATATTGAAACAATATATGTTTTTCTGAATTAATATAATAATGCGTATATATATTTATAAATATATTTCCTATTTTCCATATATACAAATATATTAAATAAAGTGTTTATATGCATTTTGAGATGTATATAAATACGCATAATTTCTATTGATAACTAATAATTCCTTTATATTTATAAATCTACTTTTCTGAATAAAATATAATTAAAATTTTCTTTTAATTTTATTTTAGATAATTTTCTGGTACATAACCTTGTTTTTTTAGTCATGTAAGTTTTAGTTAGTTCTATTATTAAAATATTGTATATTTTTTGTATAAGAGTTAATTAAGTATAATGTATTTTATTTTAGAATAATAATGTTTTTCTCGTAATATTGGTAACTAATATTAATATATTAAATATACTTTTTTAGAGTTTCTAATGAAAAATATTAGATAATGTTAATATATATTATAGTTATTATATTTACAAAAAAAAAATTAAGAAGAATTATTTAGTTAATGATATAACATGTAGATATTTTTTTCTTTGGAACAATATACTAAAGTGATATGAATTTTGAAACCTATATATACAAACATTAATGAGTAATGAAAGCGAAAAAAATGCTAATAAGAATTTAATATAAAATATTTATGTGTTTTTTGTTATATAATATGAAGTATTACTATATATTATTAAAATATTTTCTTCTGTGGGTATTATATATATATGCATGTAAAATAAGTATATTACGATATATATATATGCATATGTTTTTTTTTGTTTTTTGTTTTTTAGTAATTTTTGAATAATTTTAAAATATTTATATGTGTATATGAATATTGAATATAAATTACATATGCACATATACTTGTAATAAGTTCTTCATATTCTCGATTTTTTGTTTTTATTGCAGATTTATACTTCTAACTTTTATCTCATTTTTTTGTTTCTACTTTTTTTGCATTTAATACTTGAAAAATTAAAATTAGAAAATAAAATCTTATTAAATTTTAATGGAATTACAAGGTATAAAAATTATTATATTTAAGAAAAAGTAGAATTGGTGTTCTACTATTGTGACGAAGTCAATGAATCGTGGATATAATATAAACTGATATAATAATTGTTGTGATATATGTAGTAATAATTGTAAATTTTCTTTTATTTTGCACACAGTGTATGCTTTATTTCATTGTATCAATAAATATTCATGGAGTATATGTTCATAAATATTAATAAAAATAATAAAGTAGAATTTCGCGAATAAATATTATATGTATGTAAGCATTAAGAATATGATAGATATGAATAATAAAAACTATTTTTTGGATTGCATATATAACTATGAAAATCATTTATTCAACGAGAAAGTTACGCAGGAAAAAGAGAGGATGGAGAAGAAGAGAAACCAAACATAGAAAGGATGGACAGGAGAAATTCCAAAAAAAAAAATAAGAAAAAAAAAAACAGTAAATCATATAAATTGTTATTTCTTATGAAACCAAATATGAATTTATAACTGCTAATTTTAAAACCATTATATTTTCCTTTTATTTATACGTTAAGACAACAGTTACAAAGATATTTTTCTAAAAACAAAGATGGATATAAACGTATGTGTTTAATGAATAAGTCAGAGAAAAAAGGAAGATAATTTAAATAAAATATTTTACCAAAATATTTGTTTTTCCCTTTATTCTCATAAAAAGGAGAAAAACTGAGAAAATTAGCTTCTAATTATGTATTTGGAAATTGGGAATATAAAAAATGAAATCATATATATTAAAGAATTTATATTTGTTACACATGTTTCTAAAGCTAATACATATATACATGCATATGTATAAGTATATGTACATCCACTTGAACATACGTGTATCTCATAATGTGATATATCAATTTACATATTTCATCATATGTACCGTTTTATGTTTAATAAATGCATATATACTTTTATACGTAGTTAAGTACTTTGAATTATTCTTCCGCATAATTAAAAAAGTTTATTTAATCACTTTCTCTTCCACAGAGTGCATATGTAAAAATTAAAATAGAAAAAATAAAATGCATTTTATATTGCATGTTTTACATATTCAGCCTTATGATATTTTTTGAGGAATTTCTTTTTGTGACAATGTTTTGCTTATATATACGTACATTTTTTATATGTTGACTCCATCTGTAAAATATATTTATAGAGGCTCTAATGTGTACTTAAACTTTTAAAAAAAAATATAACTAATAATACATTTTTTATCGAAAGTTAATATTGCGTACATAAATAAATGAAATGGTTTGTGTATACAAGTGTATGCATAATTGTATGGATACATAAGATTGTATTATTCATGATTGAATGCGTATTTATACATATAGCACTTATGAATATATATATTTTTTTTTGTACTATTCTTCTTTTGACGTTTTAGCTTGTTTACATTTTTAAGTTGTAAACGTATGCATATACATATATATGTACATATAAATATTTGTATGCTGGAAATTTATTTAGATGTTTTTTTTCACATTACCCCTTATGCTCTCCTGATGTACATGGACCCATGTAAGTGTTCATGCATATAAGATAGAATGAGACGAATGATAGTACTCTAATATATGACAAGCTAATATCACCACAGTATGAAATTCATTAAAAAGTATATTTCTCTTAATGTTGTTAACAAAAGGAAGAATAAAGTATATAGATGTTAAGGTAAAATAAACGTGTTGTTGATTAAATTAATTAGTTGTATAGATAATTCGTTTAACAATAGCTCTATTTTATAATAAGTCACATTTGTAAATTTACATGTGATTACTTTTATTAAAGATTCTTATAAAGGTTTTTAATTAGCATAATTGTTATAAGAATTCAGAAAGAACCAATTTAAAAGTAAAAATGGGAAAAGTAAAAAATGGAAAGGTACAAATTATTAGTTTTTTAAAGTTCTATGAAAACAATTTACATATACATAAATGCATAGGATGGTCTTACGAATGGATGCATGTGCTTATAATATGCATCACATTTAAACACGTATATAAGGATGAACACAGAAGTAATAATAAAAAATATTGTACAAGCAAATTACTTATACATGTATGAATATAATGAATTTATTAATTTGATACTAAAAAAAAATCAATTTTAACTATAGTTATTGTTTTTTTTTTTTTTTTTTAAACATCTCATTAGTTTAATATAAATAAATTTATTGGTAATAAGAAAAGATTAAGTAGGTTTTGAAACAAAAAAATTAATTAGAATAAATAGATGTCAGAAAGCTCTTTAGAAGAATGAAATACATATAGATAAAAATTAGAATAATCCTTATTTCAGTGATCACATTATCAAATATATGTTTGCCCGAACATATCTCATAGAATTTATAGTTGTAATAGTATTGTAGGAGAGGTATATTCTACAATAAAAATTATTACTGAATGAAACAATGAGAGATTAATAATTTCACTGGAAATATATATAAATTACATTAATTTATATCTATATAAAATATTGAAATTAAAAAAGTCATATTTGTCATTATTATTACATCATTAGTAATATCTCTAATTAGAAGAAACATAAATTATTTATATAAAAGAAATATTTGTGAAAAATTATTATTACAAATTACACTAAATCTACAAAAAGTCAATAAAAATTAAGGGACTAATATTAATATTAATACATATATATGAGAACTCATATATGTACATTTATAAAATGAATATTTATATTTAATAATACTATTGATTAATGTCGTATACAATTACTAAGTAACTAATTAGATATTTCAAATAAAAAGGAAGTTATTTATTGATAATTCTTTCATTTTTATGAATGCACCTAATTATTTAATTTAATTGGACGTTAATATAATTAATTAATATAGCATGCATATAGTAATTAAAAAATAAAATACGAAAGCTGCTAAAAAATATCAATTGAATTAGTTGCATGAAAGCTTAGAAAATAATAACTAAAAAAATGCTTATTATATTCATGTAATTTTTATAATTATATAATTTTCATAATAGGAAGTTTTAATTATTAAGTTGTGTTATACTTTTTTACATCAATACAAATTTGTAAATTTTGACAAGTTGTTATCCAAATGAAAGTATCATATAAATGTCTTTAACCAAGTATCTTGACAAATATATATATATATAAATATATAAATTTATATAGTGCATATATTTACAAAAACACGAAATAAAATAATAATTATGTTATTTTTCTATAATGGTCCAGTGTAATGTATATTATGTAGCATATGTAAATTTAAGAATATTTTATATTTATTTTTAATTAATTATGTTTAACTTGTTTACATACACAAATTAGCATCTGTTATTATATAATAAACATAATATATTTTTTATATTACATTTTTATAATTATCTACGTTTATTATATTAAACAAACTGTATGAAATATAAATAGTTTTGCTTTTATAGATATATTTCATTAAAAGCCCAATTTAATTTATTTGAGTATGTCACATAGTAGTTTTAATATAATATGTTATTTTAAGTAATATTTATTTACATGCCAACAAAAATTATGTACATTACAATATCGACCATAAAAGTGTTAAAAGGATATATAATGCGTCAAAAGTTTTTCTAAATTTTATAATATGTTATACTATATATTATCTTTTTCTATTTCTTAATTATATTATTTTCCGTTGTAAATTATTTTATTTGATATAATTTGTTTATAATAATTTTCCCTTTATTAATCATAATTACTAAAAAAATATTTCTTATTACATATAATTGTGCATCATTCTTATGTTTTTTTAATATTACTATTTCTCTATATATTATAAAATAACATATATTTTAACCAAAAAGAAAAAAAATAATATTAATTAATTAATAAATTAAATAAATTTTATTTTAGTTATAATAAATAAAATACTTGTTTTTTAATTATATAGAAATTATTATATTCTATTTATAATAATAATATACAATTGTATAAAAGTGCTAAATTGAATAAAGCTCTTTAAAATATTATAATTTTTTATTTGAATTAAATTCTAGAATATACTTTTAAAATTATTCTTCTACAAATATTTTACATGTCGTATATATATGGTACATATTAGGTTATAATTTTAGCTATAAAAAATAACATTTTTTATATTTCGTTTCCATCTTATGGATACTCTTTTATCTTACACAACTATTTTTATTTTTCGTTTGTAAAATAGTGTTTAAAAAGTGTGACATGTATAAATAATTAAGCTTATTATATGGAATTTCTTTAAAAATATAATAACTATATTCCTAATATATGCTAATATTATCATTCTCAAAGAATATCTGATTTTTTTATGCTAATTATAAAATAAAATTTTTGTGTATCAAAAAAGCCATTTTGTAATTTTTCTGAAAAGTATTAATAACAAAAATTTAGATCTGTTCTGTCAGGTTATTAAAATAAATATGTTTTTTGATCAATCATTAAGAAAATTAGTTTTCTGAAATATCATTTTAATGCTTCTTTTTTTAATAATAAATTTATTGGAAATATATAAAAAAATATTTTTTAGATTATCATAGTTTTTTATATCTTGTACACTATTCATGGAATTTTCTAATTTTTAAAAAAATAAAATAACTATGGAAATTACTATACGCTTATGTTAGTAACATGTGAATATAATGTAGAATTTTTAACAAAATTCATGTATTATAAAAATAAATAAATCCATCTTCAATGGAAACAATTAATGTTTTATATTAGCAAAATCACTTAAATCTATCCCTTTTAGAAGTACATGTCCGCAATTCATTGGTGCAGTATAATAAGCTAACATAAAATTTGTCTTAAATTTTTGTTCCTGCATATTGTATGCTCAAATATACACCTATAAGATAATTATTATTATGAGTAAAGAACTTTATCACCTTGTAAATAATAAAAATATCTTCCTTTCATTGTAATAAAACTTTCATAATCATTTACATAATTAGAACAGTGGAAATGGATTATTAGTTTCTATAACTGTTATAATATTTTCAGAAAATTAGAAAGGAAGAAATAATATATAATTAAAGATATATTACAACATAATGTATATGATAATTCCTAATACAAAGAGGTAATGTTGAATTAAAAGATCATCGAATGTATTAATGTAAAGATGATGATACTTCAAGAACTGCATCCAAAAAAATATTCATGAAATGCATATCCATTATATTCAAGGCATATATAGTGAGAGATATATCATTAAAAAAAAACTATACAGAGCATTTATTCATATATATTATAACACAAAATATGTCTGTATTACCAAGAAAAAAAGTTTAAAGCTTTCAGAATATATGAGTAATATTTTAGAATTTACTATATTGAATACATTTTCTATCGTATTTTTATTATATTTTTATTTCATATTTCATTAGTAAATTTGTAATATATATTAGGGTGACATGTACTAACGAGATTATTTAATTCTCAATAAAGTGTTACAATTGTATGGTTATTAGTTACGTTTTATGCATTTTAATTCTTTATATACTATTAAAATTCTAAAATGTATCGCTGAAGTTGAAAAAGATAAAATTAAAGCATATTTACAATTGATAGATAGTTTTAAAAAATACCTTTTTCCTTGTATCTAATAGATTTTTCTTTTATGATTAATGAAAATATGTTAGCAAAAATTAACTGTCGTATAAATATAAATTTTTTTTTATGAAACGTTGATATTGTACAGGTACATGTTTACACAAAAAAGTAATAAGATATATGTTAAATAATATTAAGAGTCTTCATGTTTCTATATTTTTTTTTTTGTATTACAATTAATTATTCTTTACATATATATATATATATGTAATAATATTTTCTTGATTCATTAAAATGTGAAATTCAAATTGTTCAATAATCAGAATAAAGATATATACCTAATTTGCAAAAATTACATATGTAATTGTTTCATTTGGGTTTTTATTATAATATATATGTGACATCTAAGCTATTATATTATATCGTAATCAGTGTATTTTAACTCATTAAATAAAGTAATTTATATATTTAACCATTTCTATTCTTATTTTTTTAAAGGTTGTATGTTTTCATTTTTGATCCTATTAATAAATATATGTTATATTGCTTTTAATTTTAATATATGATTACTTTTTTATTTAGTAAAATCAGAATTATTTTATTTTTTGTGCTAAGTTGTACTTTTTATTTAAATGCAAACATAACAAAACATCTTCATAAAAAACTTATTTTGAAAATTATATATTTAATAAGTTATATGAAATAAGAATGTATTAATAAATATCTAAATTTTTTTATAGTTCAAGTATTAAATTATAACTAATTAATGATATAATTCTCATTTAAAAATTAACTATTAATAGAACATTATGAATTTGAGAATATATGAAGTTTTATAATTAAATTAGGATTTCTATTAAAAATTGTGATTTACTTTTTATCCTATATAATTACGGGATATAATACTTGTGTATAAGAATTGCTTAAATAACTATGATATAATATATTAATAACAAAATATTATGTTCATGAATACATTTGACACAATTAAACAAGTGCATTATTCTATCAGCATTTTTTTTTTTGTGAATATACTTTATACAACTATTACTCAATTTTTATTTAATATATTTCTTCTGAATGTATATATTAGCTAAAAGAATATATCTATTATTTAATCCACAAATTTAACAATTTTACATTTATAAATATTATTACAAAATATAACTAATTAAATACTATACCCTTGAAAAATGATATTACAAAAATAAAAGATCGGTATTTATTTACCTTTTCAATTTATTGTTTTTTACTATATTAAGTGATACGTCATATATTTAATATTTTAAATATGTTGTATAGCATAAATAAATGCATATGTTTATAAAGTAAATGGTGCCACTGCCACAAATAAGAAAAAAATTGGTACAAAATATGATTTTCAATATGTTATAATTATTATAAGGAAAACGTCATTTAAATAAGAGATACTTCTCCTAATATCTAGAAGTAATAATCATCTATATTCTCTACATTCTATAATTTCTATATACTCAATACATATAAATATTATGAAAGAATATATATAAGGTTTTTGATAAAAGCTGATAAAGAAATTATTTAATTACTTCACTGCATTAAATAAAAAAATTCATGTATTTTTCATATATCTTAATGATTTAAATTTATATTATTTTAATTAAAGATAATGTTTTAAAAATAGCATTTTTATAAAACATTTATAGTTCATTTTCGAAGTCATTATTTTTTGTTTCTGTTGTATAAGTAATTGTAGTTATAAAATTTTTATTTTTTACGGGAAAATAAAATAAAAAAGAATTAAATAATAAATAATAGTGTTCTTTATTACTAAAAGAATATTTTATTGTAGTCAAATGAATCATTGTTTGGTATATTTAAATATTAATGATCTATATAATGGAGCAAAAAATTAAATC
The DNA here is from genome assembly GCF_023973825.1 of Plasmodium brasilianum. Taxonomy (NCBI): domain Eukaryota; phylum Apicomplexa; class Aconoidasida; order Haemosporida; family Plasmodiidae; genus Plasmodium; species Plasmodium brasilianum. The sequence continues at coordinate 2,086,977 of NC_090123.1, forward strand.
ACTGTCATTTATTAAATTTGTTACGTTTGTCCTTTTAAGTTGGATATTTCATTTTGAGACTTGTGTGGTTATAATAATTTTATATAGATATAAATGTATTATTTATATTTTTAGAGTTTTATATTAATAATTTTTGTTTAGTATAATATTATTTATTTGATTATATAATAATTTTATTTTTGTTTTTTTAGAGTACGCACGAGAAATCTTTGAATGAATGCTACAATAATCGTAAAAAATTATATACAAGATATTATCGTTTATTGGAAAAATATATGGAAGATAATGATTTAAGTAATATATGTTTAAAACAAAAGATATCAAATGGAGTGAACGATAAAATATATATATATAATAATGAAAATTGTGGAGCAAGAAAAAATGAAGAATCAAATGGAAGTTTTCCAAGAAATGCTAGAGGCAATAAAAAAGATATAAAAAATAAATATTGCATATTTGAAACAAAGAAATATTCTCATATAGAAAAAAAAATATTCAAAGAACTTGATTATGTAGATTTTCTTAAAAACAACAGGACAATTAGTGATAAGGTTTATAAAAATATAGTACTTAAAAAATGCGGAATAAAACTTTCTTTACCTTTATTATTGCTCTTTCTGTTATCAATATCGCTTATATTAGATTTATTTGTGGGTTGTGGTATTGTTAATGAGCTGTATCAAATAATCATTGTGAGTTATAAAGATGGATGGATTGAGACCTTAAGTAATGGAATACGAGGTTCCCCTTTTAAGAAAATGTTTGAGGGTGTTATTACACTAACTAATAAGAAGGATTCCATTCTCATTTTAAAATTCTTTAGTACTATAATATATTTCTTATCTTTCTTTGTATTGGGTATCACAATTATGTTAGGAATTGTATATTACCATAAAAAAGTTAAAAAGTATGAAAAAATTAAGTTCAGAAAAAAGTAAAATATATAACAAAGCACTTGATTCTTTATATAAGGAAGCCTTTAATATGAGGTAATATATGTAATATGTTTAGAGATATGCTTAATATGCATATATAGGTTTACATAATTTTATAAATATCCCCATGTATAATTTCTGCTTTTAATGTATAATAGCACAAAATTATGTTAAGTTCTTTTTAGTGAATTCAGGTGGTTTAATGTTTTTCAATTATTATTTTAAGGAACTTTCTTAAACATAATTAAATATAACTTAATATATGTTTATATATATTTGTATTTCAATTGATTCTTATGAAAAATATTTTTTTGCGTTAAAATTAATATATAATGGGAAAATTAGTATAATTTTATTTAAGTTGTTTGTTAATATATATTAGAACTATATACGATAATACTTACTATTTTTTAAATGTTACATTCGAAAATTATGATTTGATGATGATATTGAAAAAATGAATTATTAGTTCTAAATAAAGGATGTGTCTTTGTTTTATATGCAACAAAACAAAGCGAATATGTTTTTTGCATAGATATATATATATCTTTTGATTTAAAAAAAACATAATATTCATTCTATAAAACAGGTTTTATGGAGAATATACCATAAAACATATTCATCGTAATAAATTTTTTAATTTACGTTTACTTTTTTTTTTTTTGCAGTGAATAAATGTGAATACATATACAGTAAAATAACTCAATTTTTAAGTATTAATTATTTATTATAGTTCAATAACTTTTGTAATACTAGTTTTTATAATAAAAAGAATTAGAAATACTTTTATTATTGTTCAAAGTTACATATTAATACAATTTTCTAAAATATATTAATTATATATATATTATTTTGAAGAGTAATATATTAGCATACTATACATATTTTTTATGTTTTACTATATTAGAGGATAAAATTCATTAATTAAGCGCGTATTCATATATTAATTAATAATATATTGAAATTTCTTTATTTTTTGCTTTTTAGTTTTTCATAAAAATGAACTTCTAAAAACATGTAATATATCTATAAAAATAAAAATATTCAGAAAGCATAATGAAAATAAATACAGTTCTTACTATGATAATATAATTATATATAGATGAATCGTAATAAATATGTTCTTTTTTTCATACATAAAGGTAATTATATTAAGTAAAATGTCACTTTTATTTTGAAGGAATATTACATATATATATATAGTATGCATTAACCATTATTAGTTTCTTCAAAATAATAATAATGATAATATTATAAACACAATAATTATTAAAAAAGAGGGTTATATTTTTATCCATATTGTATAAATATATAAAAAATTTTTTTTTTTTTTTGAAACGTATTAATAATACATATTTATTAGGTTATTAGATATTTTATTTTTATAATGCTTAATTAAATAAGTATAAATTACAATATTATCTATACAATCATTTTGAAAGAAATTTTAATTTATTATATTTATATTTTTATAGATTCATATCAAAATTATAATATATATTCAATAAATGATTTAATTAACTTTTTTACATAATCATTAAAAAGTACTGTTTAGTCAATGAAATATTCAATAAATATTTTAATATAGTAAGAGAATATTTAGGAATTATATTATACTAGAATATATGGGAACACAATATGGAACAATTAAATATGTTCGTAGAAACAATTTTAAAAAAAAGTATATATATTTTTTTTAATATTAATTATTATTACAATTTGTTAAAATATTATATTCGATTTAAATATTATATATATAAGTATATGGAATTATTTAATTTTGAGAATTCCTTTTTTTGTTTTTCTTATATTGATGTTTCTTCTAAATATATATATTTAATCAATAAAACAAAACAGAATTATATATGGATGAATTTAAATATTTTTTATTTACAACTAATGCTATAAAGCAAAAATAATTGAAACTTATAATATGCAAATATTGTTGGAGAAATATAGAAAAATCAGTCATTAATCATTAAAATATATGTTAATTTATAGATAAGGTAGTAGCATATAAATTCTATTTTTTAAATATATTATATACTATAAAAAATTGTATATATTCAGGAATTACCTATATTGTCTGTTATCATTAAAATAGCGTAAAATATAATTTTTTAAATATATTGTTACTATTATAATATTGTTTTAATAATAAAAATGTTTTAAGTATAAGAAGTGGTTCTTCTACAATATAATGTTTATGAATTTAGAACTGTAATTAGAATAAAATCCTTATTATTTTTACTTATTGTATTAATATATAGAACATGGAATTATCTACATTCTCCAAGTTGTATATTCTATATATTTTCTATATTTCGAAATATTATGAAATAGTATATTTTTATATTTTGATTGTATTTATTAAAGGAATAAAAAAAAATGATTTAATTAGTGCACTTCATTAAATAATTAAATGTATATTTTGAATATTTATAAATAAATTAAATATTTGTTTTTAACGCATATTATTTTTTAAAAGATAATATAAATATAAAAATTTTATAATATAATATTTATGTTACATTTCTTTGTACATGTTATAAATGAATAATAGTTCAGCAAATTTTATTAATTTATGTGAATCCATAATAATAAAGTTATTTCAGAGGAATTACAGAATTTTTAATAATTATAATTATGTTATTATTAACATTGTTTTTAGTTGATGTATAAAAATTTTATATATCGTATCATGGAACAAAAATCATACTCCATCGTATTCATTAAATTTTCTGCATTTATTTTTTTAACTTGGATATGTTATATTATTTGTGAAGTGGTATTACAATAATATTTACTGTTATTTGTATTATTTCTTTTTTCGTGTTTTATATTAATTCTTTTATAATGATGAAATTGTTAATTGCTCTTAATAATAATATTTACTATTTTTTTTTTAGAACAAGTTCACAGAATCATTCAGTGTTAACAGTAAAATTAGAAGAATATTAGATGCAAGAATACATCGATTACTGGCAAAGTATAAGCAGAATAGGGATTCATATATTGTAGAGCTAAAGGATGTTATGCCAAATAGAGCTGAATACGAAAAAAAAAATATATCTAATAATAAAGAAGGAACCAAAAGAAAAAACAAAGAATACTATAAAAGCTCATTAAATAAGGCACAATTCTACACAGAAGTTATGGATTATAATAATGGAATGTTTGATGGAAAGCATTTTCATTTTGAAAAAAAATTTATCAGAAAAAAAGATTATGATGATTTTCTTCAAAAAAGCAGAAGACTCCATGACATAGATTTAAAAAAAATAAAATTTAGAAGTTATAGTTTTGGAGTTATTATATTTATACTTTTTTGCTTGTTAGGAATAGGGTTGCCTATATTACGTGCATTAGATATGGGTAAGAAACCAATATTTGAATCATTTAGTAGTTTGTGGAATCTTATAAAAGGATATCTAGGACAACAAATAGAATGTTTAGGAGTAGAATATTTTTATGGAATATTATTTAGCTTCTGCATTTTAGTGCTAGCTGTCATAATTATAATTACAATCCCCAAAATCTTAAGAAATAATGAGAAATACAAAAAAATTAAGTTGTTATCTAATTAAAATAGATAATAGCGAATATTTATTTTTTATGAGTTTTTAATATGAAGTAATATCTTTGATATCTTTAGCTATATATTCCTAATAAGTGTATCTATAAGTGAAATAATTTTGTAAATACGCTTGTGCATATTTAGTTATTTTTTATACAGAACAGTAAATTTATGTGCTCTCAATGTTTTCGAGAATTTGAAGTTTTCATTTATTTTATAAGTGTATATTTATATATAGATTTAGATTAATTAGATATTATGGTTCAATAAACATATTTCATTATTAAATAGATATCTGTTAAAATAATATTTTTGGGCCTTAAAATTTATATATAAATGGGGAAATAGTGTAATTTTGTTGAACTCGTATGTTGATTTTTTGAGCTATAAGAAATTGTACTTTATATTTTGAACTTGTTCAAAGCTTAGAATATAATATTATAACCCAGTTAAAAATATGAATAATAAGTTTTTAATTATGTATGAATTTTTTTTTTGTATTAAATGAATCTAAATAAAGCGTTTTCTTGCACTATTATATATATTTTTTTTTCATAGAAAAAACTTAATCTCTATTCTGTAAAATATGTTTTACATAAAATCTAATATAAATTACATTTATTGTAAAAGTACTATTTAAACAATTTTAGTTGTTTATGTATGGTTTAAAAAAGAAAATATAAATATATAATTAAAAAATACATTTATTAATTTGAGGTTATTTATAATAGTTTGCTACTTGAAGAATTACAAATACTTTCCTCAATTAAATTACAAATTAAAACTATTAATTATTTTATTGTTATTCTTAACTGTAATGTTAATTATATTTTGAAATATTCAATTAAACATATATTATATGGAACATGAATAAATAAATATGCCGTATATATATTTTGTAATTTTTTTTACTATTGAAGGATAAACATAATGAATTAAAGGTAATCACGTATATTAATAGAAATATATATTAATTTAATTCATTTTTTTTATCTTTGTTTTTTCATGATCTTAGACGTTTAAAATTGCGTCAAAAAAAATATGAAAATATTATTATTAATGGTAATAAAAAAAAATATATTGTTTTATAATATATTATAATGATGTATAAATAAATATTTAAATTTATGTTCTATTAAGCACTAAAATGTACATTTATATATTGAACTATCAATATTATTTAAGAATATATAAAATCATATATAGTTTATATTATAAATTAGTAATTTCTTAGAAAAAATTATGATTAATTTTTAAAAAAATATATATGAAAAAAAAATTTTTTTTTTAATAGATAACACATAAGTAGGATAATTTTTATTTGTGATATATGTTATAATAAGGTTAATTAATAAAATTACAATATTTAGTTTATATAATTTAATTAAGTTTAATTCATAGAGTTACTTATACGGAAGTTTTATGCGTAAATTTAGCAAAAAAATTCATTCGCTAAATTTGAGTTTTCATATGTTCTAATGCTATTTATAATATTAATATATTTTTTAATAGCCTTAACTGCATCCTTTTTAAATGGTATTGTTTAGTGAATTAATTATTATATGAATAAATTTTTCTTTGTATATGCACACATAAATCCGAGAGAAAATTAAATTAGCATATATATACATTTTTGTACGGAAAGTGTTAGAACATTACTTCTAAAAATCTTAATAAAAAGTATATATATATATATATTATTTTTATTTATATTATATATTATTTTATTTAATTAAAATATATTCTTATATAGATATAATAGGTATATGAATATTTAATATGTAATTCTATTACCATAACAAATGTTTTACTTTTATTATTTCAAAATATAATAACAAAATATAATTTTTGGAAAAGAAGCAAAACTATTTTATCTGATATATTTTTAATTAGATACAAAAGGAATATTGAAAATATCAATATTTATTTTAAATTTGTGAAAAAATAATCCAATGAAATTTATTACTTTGGTTTTGTTTTCTATTTGTTATATTATATATACTCTTATGCTAATAGTAGAAAGTTGAAATACGCCTTTGTAAATGCTTGCGCGGATTTTTAACATACTTTTAACTATATATTATGATTAAAATCCTTTATGAATTTTTAAATATTTTTCAAAAAACTTTACATTGATCATATTTATATTTTATCAAAAATTGATTCCACAATTACAATTAAAAACTAAATATTGAAGAATTTATATAAGTACAAGAATATATATTCTTCTAATTAAGCATAATTAAAAAATAATTTTTAATTAATTTTAGGTTGTTAATAAATGATATTTTTAGTTTTATCTTAGAATAATTTGATGTAAATGAATCATTACAAATGAAGTAATTTTTGTTTTACCTTTTTAATACTTCAAGGAAGTTACAGAATATATAATTCTAGAAATAGTATAATTACAATGTCATTATAATGCTTTAAATTAATGTAATATTATATATGGTTATGACTGTTATTTATGCATTATCAAAAACAGTTATAGGATATTAATTATTATTTATTTTATATCATGCGAGAGGATTATTACGGAAATCAATAATTTTATTGTATTCATGTTTGTAATAAATATATATAAAATTAAAAATAATAATTATATAAAAATCATAAGTTTTTCTGAGTGTAGGTAATATTATATTTTGTGTTTTATAAAAAATAATATATTAATTTATAAGTGTAAAATATATTAATTAGAAAACAGGAAAAAAATTATTTAAACTAAACTTTTTGTATATTTATTTATAGCTGAATATAATTTACAGAAAAGTGAATTAAGAAAAAAATATTTATACAAAGTAATAGATAAATAAATAAATAAATATATATTTCAGTGAGTAAACAATATATGTATAGTTATTAAAACATTATACATTGTTTTAATTCATAATTTGTTGCTTTTTTAATATATAAATGCTTTTTTTTTACTTTGTTTAAAGGAAAGATATACATTAATGTTACTAGAATATCCTTTAAAAAAGTATTTTATTAAATAATAATATATAAGTTTTTTCATTTAATGAAAGGATTAAGTTATACAAAAAATGAAAAAACAAGAATTATACTTACAGCAATATTTTAACGTTATAATTAATTTCTTCAATGAATATATACAATAATAATTTTCAGACGATGAATCCGGTAACGCTACGTGCTTAAAAATGTTTACAGGTTTTTGATTTTATATATTTTAGTACAAGAATTTAGTAAAAGCGTTCGATTATTTTTTGCGAATAGCTGTTCTTTTTGTACTTCTTTTATGTATATTGTTGTATTTATTTCATATGGATTTTATTAAACTCTATGCACTTTTTTTCATGTTATTAAGTTTCTATTATATATTAATAAATTTATTTTTAATTTTTTATGGAATAAAATAATTATTTAATTTTTCTTTTTATCTCGAAAATGTAAAAAATAATTCTGATAATAATATAGAAAAATAGTAAATACTATCATGTCATAATGTGACATAATTAGATATATAAGGAAATTAAAATGAGTAAGTTATTAAATCTAATTCAGTGAGGATTATTATGAACTTTATATCATTAGTTACATATTGATGAATATGTATCCGTTGGCATCCATGTTAAAAATGTAGACATATTTTAATTATTTTTTTTTTTAACTTTTTATTAATTCTTTTAAAATGTGTACATGTATACACGAGTAAGATTTATGAATTAAAAATTTATTATTATACCTATAACATTCTTATTACGGATTTTCACTTATTTCTTTTGTCTTACTTTTTTACTTCTCCCTTTTATCTTATCCTCTTTTTTTTGTTCGGTTAATTTTTAAAAATTTGAAAAATACAAAATTATTAAGTTTTAACGAAACCTACTCGTGTAAGAATTTTCAAAAAATACGGAATAGAAAAATTTGCCTAATTACCATCATGATTAAGTCTCTCAGGTGTGAATATAATATATGTATTAAAATATACATTTGTGAAACATATTATATTTTTTAAGCTTAGTTTACTACTTTTTATTGTAACTTTAAATATTAATGTAGTGTTTATGAAGAAATTTTAATAATTCAAAATTGAGAGTTGTGAAACTTATGAATGTGCACATTGTAAGTATATAAATATTAGAAATGTCAAAAACATCTATTTATTTTATTTTATGTATATCTCTATCAGAATAACCTCATCATCTTAAAGGTAAATAAACTGGAATAGGAGAGAATAGAAAGGAAACATAAGTATGTACGAAACGATCATGTCAATGTGTCGCCAAAACCAATGAAAACAAGTAAAAGAAAAAAAAAAAAAATCAATATAGAATTTGATTATACATGATAGAAAACATATATGTTTAATGAAAATTTTAAAACTATTACCACTTCTAATTTTTTTTATGTTCTGAGTGCAACTACAATGTTTTTTTAAAAGTGTTATATGGATATATATATAATTATTTAATGCAAAAAGACATTAAGAAAAAAAATAAAAGAGAAGTTCAACTCTATACAAAATTTTATGATTTAATTTCTTTTCTGTTATTTTTCACGGGAAGCCAAAAAATCACAAAATTATTCCTATAACTATGCACTCACTGCGAAGTTCGGTATTAAATTAATTAATACGGTTCTTTTGGAAAAATTATTATATATCGTCTATCATGATATCACATATATATGTGAATAAATATATGCATATGTACATGAGTATATGTGAATATATATGTATACATTCCATAAGTTGATATGCCTACTTACATTTTTCAACATATGCATTATCTATAATTCTTGAGATGAATATATGTTTTTGTACCTAGTAAAGTGTTTTTTACATTTTTATAATGATATTAAAAGGATTAATGGAATTATTTTCCGTTCACAAACGAATAGAAAACTAACAATTTAAAATAAAAGAAACGAAACGAAATGAATATTTTATGGCATTCTTTTCCTTATCCCATTATAAAATTCCAGCAAATTTTTTATCATTACCGATTTTAGTACGTATATATATATATATATATATATATTTTTTTATTTGTTATTCCCAATGAATGTGATACTAAAGAAGAAATCCTATTAGAAAAACACTATTATAGAGACACTAATGTGTACATAAATCATTTAAAATAAGATAAATAAAAAATGTTATTTATTGTCGGAATATAATTTTAAGTATATAATTAGATGAAATTATTTGAGTGCAAAATTCAGTGCATGTATTATTGCATTCTTGCGATAGCATTAATCATGGGCGCATGTTAATTTATGCATATAACAGGTATGTATGCATATATATATATATTACATGTACTAGATTTTCTTATATGTAATAGGTCGTTAATAATTAATAGTCCTAAACAAGCGATTATTAATGCATATGTAAACTCTCTCATGATAATAATTTATTTACACATTGTGATTCATATTACCACCTTATGTTAACCCGTCGTAGTTATGTCCATTTAAGAGTAAGTACATGTGCATAAGAAAAAATGAGACAAATGATAGAACATTCATATATGACAAGGGAGAATATCACTAATCCTTAAAGTTCACTATAGGCCATATTTCTCTTTAAGATATTAAGAAAAAGAAGAAGAAATAATATACCTTCTAAGGCTCCTAAACGTGGAGTTGTTTGAAATAATTAGATGCGTAAGGAATTCGTTTGACAGGAGTTCCATTTTATTTTACATCAAAATTATAAATATACTTTTAATTATATATACTAAATATTACTATACAATGATTTAATCAGTGAATTCATTGTAAATATTAAGAATGTACAATTAGATTTGTAGAAAGTGGATATATATAAAGTGGAAAACTATAAAGCAAAAAAGGATAAATTATTGTAGTTTTATACTACAAATATTAAATATATGCATGGATGTATATGTATGTAAGATAGTCTTACGAGTGGATGCACATGTTTATAATATTCACGATATATAAACATGTATATAAGGAATTGAAAACAAATAATAATAAAGATTGTGAACAGACAGTTTAATAGTGCATATTTGTATGTATTGAATTTATTAATTTGAATCTTTAAAAAAAAAAAAAATATATTTTTTTTTTAGTCTTTGTTTCATTTTTTTTGTAAAACATAATTTAGAAAAGTATACGTAAACTTATTTTTAATATAAAGGTGCTAAATATATTATGGAATAAGTAAATGTCAAAAAAGTGTTTGCGTAGAATGAAATACATTTAGATATAAATTGTAATTATGCTCATTTTTGAAATTATTTTATCTTACATATATATGTGAATATACCTCATAAAACACATATTAGTAATATTATTGTAGAAAAGATTTATTCGTTTTATAATAAGGAATATTTTAGAATTCCTACTTAATCCCAAAATAGGAATGTAATAATTTCATGGAAGATATTTATAGCCCACATTAATTTATTTTTAAATAAAATATTGAAATTAAAAGAGTCATATATTACGTTATTTTTATAACATTAATAACATCTCTAATTATGTGAAATATATATTATTTGTATAAATGGCATATCTATGAAGAATTATTATTAGAAGGGACCTTGTGTTTAAAGGAATCAATAAGCATTAAGATATTAATATAAATATATGTATATATTAATAAATAGATATACATATATAAAAAAAATATATTAACATTTATTAATACTACAAAATTACATTAAATAAATATACTTAGGTACTAGTGAAATATTTCAACAAAAAATGGAAATTATTTGTAGATGATTCTTTAATTTTTCTGAATATAAATAATTAATTATTATAAATAAACTTGAATATTTTCAGTAAATATGTAGTGAACAGAACGAAATAAATAAACCTAAATTCTCCAAACATTACCTTATAAATATATTACATGAAAATTTAGAAAAAAGTTTAAGAAATAGAAGCTAATATGTTTATATAATTTTTAGCATTATATATTCTTAATAATAGATAGTATTAATTACTAACATGAGCCCTTGCAATTTTTTAAGTATATGTAAAATTTAAATTTTAACAAAATAAGGGACATCAAAACAAAAGAAATATTTAAAGAACTCAAACCCAGAATCGCTTTTAACTATGTTTATAACTCTGTATATAATATATGCTTATAGAAACTCGCAATAAAATTATAATTATCTTATTTTTGTGAAATACTATAATCAATATATATTATATAGGATATAAAACAATTTAAAGGTTCATTATATTCATTATTAATTATTTTTTTTAAAATTAATTATATTTTTATAATTTATTTTTAATTATCCTACTAAAAATTTATTTTTACTGCAGTTCCTCTAACTATACTTCTCTCTTTTTTAAATATTATTATTCTTATATTATGTAATAAATATGATAATTTTTCTTATGAAAAAAAAACAAAATAGTAAATAAATTACCTATACACTAAATATACTTAGTTTTTTTTTTGTTTATAATAAATAAAATGCATTATTATAAATTATATAAAACTTGTTGTATTCCGTTCATAATCATAAGTACATATATACAAATGAGTTAATGTAAATAGTAAATTTTATAAGATTACAATTTTGTAGGTAAACTAATTGCTAAAATCTGATTATAAAATTATGCGTATATGAACATTCTACATGCTGCAGGTATATGGCGAGTGTTAGATTTTAAATTGTATTTAAAACATTTTTTTTCTTTTTTATTTAATATTTTTTATTGTATGAACATTATAAGTTACACCATAATTAATGTTTTTCAACTTTAAAATTATGTTTTTATGTTATAATATGTACAAATAGCTGATCTTATTATGAGGAAGATTAGAATAAAATTAATAATTATTATTGCTAATTTATGCTAATATATATGTTTTCACGGAAACTAATTTTTCTATTATAATTGTAAAATAAAATATTTATTCACTAAAAGATCCTTTTTATTTTATTTTCGTAATGGAAAATATTTACAACAAGATTTTATAATTGTTCTGTTATACTGTTATAATTTATATATATATGGGAATTCATTAATAAATTAGTTTCTCCAATAACTATTTTATTTTATTTTGCACTTGTTTTAAATAGTTTTATTGAAAATATTTACTAAAACATTTTTAAAATTAACTTTTTTTTTTGACGAACCTAATATATGTATTTTATTTATGCATTATAGCATTTTTCTAAAACGCATAATAATGTAAAATATGAACTACATTAGTTCTATTTTTCTAAGAATATCTTGTAATAATATAAAAGTTTGTACACATAATTAAAAATATTATAAAATTAATCTATACCAACTCGAAAAGAAAAATTAAATATATAATTTAAAACTCCTTTATATATGCTTTTTATTTGGATATGTTATTATTACAACGATGCACTATAATTATAGAATTGAATAAAGTTCTCTTTATATATTAACTCATATTATATATATATATATGCTAATAAAAAAGTTCTACTTAATGCTTAAATAAATTTATCAAATTATGAATATTAAAAATATATTCTTTTATTTGTAAAGTATATGTAATTAATATTTAGATAATAAAAACAGTGAAGATGAAACATTCAATTCAAGAACAACTATATTATTACTAGAAAATTCTATCGAAACCAAAATCGTGGCTTTAAAAAATGGTACTTAAAAAGAGATACGATCATTAAAGAAATTAATACGTTAATTGAGAATCAGAGTATGATAGGAAAAGTTAATCGTCAAATAAAGATAATTCAAGTACTGAATCAAAAAGATTTATTCAAGTACCCTTTTGTCATATATAAATATTTTTCAACAGTAGAATATTTTTTAAAAAACCACACTATAAGGAATTTATTCTTTTATATATAATACAAAAAATGTACCTGTTCTACTTGGAAAAAAATTTTAATACATGTAGTTTGTGAAAGAAACTTTTTAACATTTTTTGCACCAGTAAAACATTTGATAATAAGAATTTTATTACTTTTATTCATAGAAATCTATGATAAATTTACATGTTTTTCGTTATTCCTAGTTATATTAGGTATTTCTATGGTTATTCATGTATTGGTTAAACTCTTATTGTACGCATTTGAAGTTAAAGGAAATTTAATTAAAGCATATGTGTAAAAACATTGCTGTGAAGGAAAATGTTTATCTTGCAAATAAAAAAAGTATATAATATTTTGTATAATATAATATTTTCAAATTATTTCCTTATTAGATCCACGTAGATTTTATCTAAGTAAAAATATAATACACGCATATATATTTATAAATAAGGATAAAAGTATATGTACTAAATATTTATAAAAGTAGAATGTTTTTATATATCTTTTCCTATTGTGATGTAATATTTTGAATTTATTTATTAACGTGACTTAACATTATATATATGTATGTAATATTGTGTTTAATATAACTGAGAAATTGATATTTTTTAGTATTCATAGCAATATGAGTTCTTTATAGGAAGAAAATATGTGTATATATGTTTAATCTAAATTTTTATAATAAGAATTATGTATTCATTAAATTTAATATATATAGTAACATTCAATATGTCACTCGAGCTAGTGAGGTAGTTTAAATATTTAACAATCATATTTTTTCTTTTTTCTATTTTAATAATTTAAGTATATTAAAAAATTTTCAAAGTAACATATTGTATATTAGTTTTAATATAGATGTTTCACTTTATTCTTCATTTAATAAAACTAAATGTTTGTGTTTTATTTAATTAACATGTATTTCTTATTTAAATATACATATAATAGATAATTTATGTAAAAGAACATGAGAAATATATATTTTAAAACTTAATATAATAATGTTTTTATTAAAGTATTATATATTTATCCTATTTATGATATTGTTAAAAGACACTAATATTATTTTGATTTTAAGAATAAATTATTAATAGAACTTTATTAATTTTAAAATTTATAATGCTTTATAATTAATTGAATTATGATATTTTTGTCGTATTATTTTTGAATTTAATTAGTTGTTGGAATTAAATCTCATAAAAATTATCTAAATTTCTATATTAAAAAAAATGTGCATAAAAAAACAATATATATATTTTTTTGGAAATACATTAAAAGATTATATTTTGTATCTTTGTTAATTTGGCGTTATATTATGACAATAAAAAAATGATTGTTTTGGTTAAGTCTTAAAGAATTAATGCATAATATATGTTATTAATGTATTTTCAATGAAATTCATTTAACAATTAAATAATATATGTTTCACTTTTAAAGTTAAATAAATATTTTTCCATAACAAAAGTACATATGAATAAAAATTATGAATTTGTGTTACTTTTCATTTTTTGTCTATACATGCGATTTCCAAAGTAGTTATATGACATTAAATACGTGCATAAGTGTAAATAGTTTTCATTAATAAATTCAAAAAATTTTGAAATTTTTTTGAATCTTTATTCTAATTATATAATGTTAAATAAAAGTTGATCAGCATATATGTATAAGTCAACTCATATAAATGTTATATTGCTTTTATAAAAAATATAATTTCTTATGTATTTAAATTTAAGGATTAACTATAATGCGTATGAAATTATTAATTATAAATTATACAATTTTTTAATAGGTTTTATTTAAGTGCCTTACAAGTGATTATGTCTTATGTTTTTTAAAAATACTATTTTTTAATTTACATTTGAATCGTCCAATTAAGATTTATATTTGTTTTTTAATCATAAGGCATGTACTCTTTAAAATATATTTATTAAATCATGAAGAATACAAAGTATTTGATATTTATTGCATAAATATAGTTGTAAATGGACGAATATATATTAATATTTGGAAGGATGCACATAAGAATTTGATCAAATTCTAATAAAAATTACAAAACAATTTTCATTTTTTTTTTTTTTTGTTTTATCTATATTAATATTTCTACTAAATATATATATTTAAGAATAATAAAATATATTATATAAATGAATTTAAAAAATAACATAAAGAATTATGATATAAAATGAAGTTAATAATTATAATTTTAAAAAATTGCAGTACACGAATAAAAAATAATCCTGTATTTACCTTTAAAATATACAATGTTCATATGTTATGTAGGACGTTGTTAATTTTTTTAAATATGTTATAGTATATAAAAGAATGTATGTGTTTAAAGAGTAACTAAAGTATGTATCAAACATTGAATGAAACCTTTTTACAAATTATTACTCTTCTAATTTATTGCTACTATTATAATATTGTTCGAACAATTATTATTTTATATCAATGTCCAATTTTTGGAATATATGATGTTTATGAAATTATAATAATATATATAGTAAAATAGCAAATTTGGTAATATCAGTAATTAATGTAACAATAATTATAACAATAGATTATATCTATATTCTCTATATACTATACTATAGATAAATTTAATATTTACAAATAGCAAAAAAAAAAAAAACATATTTTTTTTTTTTGAAAAGAATAATAACATTTATTCATTTACTATACTAGGTAACAAAATTTTATATTCTAAATACGTATGAATTTAAATAAATTATAATTATTTTAATTAAATTAGATTTTAGAAAATAAAATTAAAATATAAATTTTAAAATAATTTATAACATTTATTTTTTTATTTCTGTTTTATAAAATGTATTATTGATATTTTTGTTACATAATTTTTTTATGAGAACAGAATAATAAAAAATTAAAAAAATAGATGTAGTGTCACTATTAAATGTATATTACATAAATATAATTTTTTTTTAATTGAACATACTACAACATATATATTTTATATAATGGAAAAAAAAATTATGTTACTCTTATTTATTAATATTGCTACTTTTATACCTTTAACATGGATATGCCATTTTAGTAATGAAACTGTATGATAATATTATTTAATGATATTTGCAAATATTTCTTTTTCTTGTGCTGTATATTTATTAATACTTTTTTTTAGCATAATATTATTGATTCTTTTTAATTATAAATTTTTACTTTATTGTTTTAGAGGACATTTTATGGATCTTTGGGTGAAAACTATATAAATGACAAAAAATTAAATACAAAGAATTATCGATTGTTAGCAAAATGTAAACATAATAAGGATTCATGTACTATGGGGTTAAAAGAAGGGATACCAAATAATGATATGAAAGAAAGAAAAGATATATCTTATAATGAAAACATATTTGCACAATTAAATAGACAATCAAATAGAAGTTTATCAAGGAATATAGAAAGGCATAAAAAAGATAAGAAAAATAATTCTCGTATATTTGAAACAGAACAATATTCCCGTATCGAAAAAAAGATATTCAAAGAACTTGATTATTCTAACTTTCTTAAAAACAACAGGGGGATTAGTAATAGGATTTACCAAAAAATAATACGTAAAAAGTACAGATTTCGATTAGGTTTACCTATATTTTTTGTTTTTTTGTTATCCATATTACTTTTACTAGATTTATTCGTGGGTTATGGACTTATAAATGGTTTGTTTAAGGTTTTGAATATTATCTCTAAACCTCTGGGATACGAAGATTATGGAAATGTGAAAGCGGTACAAGTAATGTTGAGACCTCTGCATGAATGGTTGAAAAAATCCCCTTTTAGTTCTTTCTTCGAATGTGCTGTTAATGTAACAAGTAGTACTGATAGCTTAATAGACAAACATTATTATATAACCGGTTTCTTTGGTTTTCTGATATATTTTATACCCCTCTTTATAATAGGTGTCACCTGTATATTAGGGGTTTTTTACTATCATAAAAAAGTTAAAAAATATGAGAAAATTAAGTTCAAAAAAAGGTAAAAAGAACAATAAGTAATACGAACCTTTCTATATGGAAATGATTAATGTGATGTAATAAAATTTCTATATTTAGGTATATATCTATTAAACATTCTTATAATTGATTACTTTTATTTAAGTGCACCTACATGAACAAAGAATTTTTGATATACAACAATAGAAAAATATATTCTTAGATTTTTTTGAATTTGAACCTATTATTTTTCTTCAAAATGTATTTTAATTTATTATTTCATTTCAATACATATTATGACTTAAAATATATATTTGTGTATTTATATATACCTTCATAGAAAATATATATATGCGTCTTAAAATGAATTTATTATAGTACAATTTTTATTGTTTCATTTAAACCGTATATTATTTTATATTTGAACTATATGAAAAAATATTTTTTAATTTTTCACTTTTTCTAATTTAAAATTATTATATGTTGATATAATTTAAAAAATATGCTTCACTACTTTAAAATGAAAAATTAACGGGACTTACTTTGTGAGTAATTACATGAAGTTCATTCATTTCGTTGCATTGAAATATATATATATATTTACTTAAAAATACATATTAATTATTCTATAAATTGGGTTTTATGAGACATGTGTTATAAATAATACATATTTTAATAGTGCTTTTATTAATTGTTTAACTATTTGTTCCTAGTTTGAAATGGAAAAAATAAATATATAAAAAAATAATAACTTTATTGTGTATGGGTTATCAATTATTTGCTTAAAAACATTGAATTTGTGATTTTTTTTATTTAAGTGAACTGCTAAAACCATTTGTTATTTTATTATTGTTCATAATTTAGGAGTTAATTCAATTTTTAAAAAAATAATTAAATTTAATTTATATTGAAAATTTATAAATAAATATACTGTATATATTTCATTATTTTTTACATCGTTAATGGACAACCTTACTGAATTAAATGTAATTATATATCAATAAATAGTACATTGAAATGGTTTTCGTTTCATTATTGTTTTTCCATAATTGTAGACATCTAAGAATGTACTATATATCTCTATAAAAATAAAAATTTCTACTAAGGGTAAAAAACATAAATGCATTCTTTTTTTCACTAAAATAATCACAAGTAGATAAATATTTATATAAGAATTTTATTCTATATGATTGTATTTAAATATATTAATTTGAAAATTAATATAATTTCATAGATGTACATATGTTTACATAGTCTATATTAACCATTAGTAATTTTTTCATATTAATAATATAAATTTTATAAACAAAATAAAAATGAAAAAAAATATATTTTTATATAAATGATTTATAAATAGATAATATTTTTTTATTCTTTTAATAAATATTATTAAATTATATCAAAATGAGGACACAATTTTTGTAATAAAGTTTTGCCTAAATAATACTAATTTATAAGAATTTCCATGTAACATTTTCCCAAGTAATTTATATGGTTATATGTTACTATTTATATAAGATTTCTTATAGATTCAAATGAAAATAATATTAAAATATTAATATATATATTAATTATCCAATTTATATATTTTTTGAAAAGTATTTTTTAGTCAATATATTGACCAAAGTATATATTTTTCTTTGTAAAAGTATACATAGGACCTATAGAAAATTAGGCTAATATGTATGGGAATATAGTATGGTGAAAATAAATATATAGATAATAAAAATTTTAATAAGTACATATATATATTTTTTTTATTAATTAATATTAATAAAATTTTATTAAACTATTTTAGTCCATTTATATAATAAATATATGCACAGAAAAGACAAATACTACTATTTTGACAATGTTTATTTTATTTATTTTTTTTCTTCCTATTTAATATATATTCTATGTAAGAAAAAATTAATTAAAAAAAATATATAAAAAATTAAGTAGTTTAATATAAATATTTTTCTTTAATTAATAGTGGTATATATTAAACATAATTAAAAATAATATTCAAAAATTATGGTAGAATATTAAAAAATCAATTTTTATTTGTATTTATAATATATGTTTCTGCTTATATGAGTTTGTAGTTTATATATTTAATACTATAAAGGATTGTATGGGTTGAGGTATTATCTAAAGCTTCTGTTTTTATTATTATAAAACAAAATATAATTCTATCATTATATTATTACCATTGATATACTGTTAAAATAATATATGTTTTTTAAGAGAAATGAGAGATCCTTCTAAAATAAAATGCTTATACTCTTATTATTATTATTATAGCATCCATAAAAATTGTACTTATAGTATTCATATATAGAGAATTATATTATCTATATTCTCTACGTTATATATTCTATATAAACATAACATTTAGATATATTTTGAAATCATTTATATTTTTGTTTGCTATTTTCTTTTGGAAAAATTTAATAAAAAAAATTACTTAATTAGTGTACTACATTAAATAATAAAACTATAGTATTTGAATAATTATGAATAAAATTATATTATCTTATATTGACGAGAGTTAATTTTTTATAAATAAAATTAAAATTAAAATTTTAGAATATGTATTTAAAATTTTTTTACTGTATATGTTGTAGCATGTGTTATAGTTATATAATTTTTATTAATTTTTTACAAATCAATAACAAAAAAATATTTGTAAAATAAATATAGCATCCCTTGTTATTAGAAGTATGTTATATTGTTATTAATTGTTTTCTTAATATATTAGAACATTAAATATATATATAATGGAACGAATAGCTAAGTCAATCTTATTTATTAAAATTTCTGCGTTTATCCTTTTAACTGGTATATGTCATTTTAAAAATGATGTGGTATGATATTATCATTTAAGGGTATTTACATTATTCATACTGTACTGGTTCTATTATTATTAATAATGTTTCATATAATTAATTATTTACCTATTATATAACAAATACATACTTTATATATTTTTTTATTTTTAGAACACGTTTAATAAATCCATAAATGAAGACTACACGCTTGGCAGAAAATTAGATATAAAAACTTTTAGATTACTGGCAAAATGTAAGCAGAATAAGGATTCAAATATTTTAGGGTTAAAACAGAATATACAAAACAATACAAAGTGCAAAAAAAAGGATATAGCTATTAATGAAAAAGGAGACAAAAGTAAAATCAAAAAATCTAATAAATGTTCATTTAATAAGGCACAATATTATACCGAAGTTATAGATTATAATAATGGAATATTTGATGGAAAACATTTCCATTTTGAAAAAAAATGGATTAAAAAAAAAGATTATGATAATTTTCTTGAAAAAAATAGGAGAATTCGTGATATATCTTTAAGAAAAATAAGATTTAGAAAGTATGGTATTGGAGTTGCTTTATTTTTTCTTTTTTTCTTAATGGGAATTGGAATACCCATATTACCAGCAATAACACCTTTGAAAGAAGCGTGGGAGTCACTCGGTGAAAGTAAATCATGGGGAAATTGGAAAAAAGCTATAGATGGTTTCGCAAAAAGCTTAGGAGACTATGCTTTTATAATATTATTCACAATATTTATCGTTATATTATCTGTTATTCTTATAATAGCGATTTATAGGATCTTACGAAATAATGAAAAATATACAAAAATGAAGTTAATATTGGAGTAAAATAAATAATAAAATATGTATATATATCTGTAATGTTCTTTTTTATATGAAGTAATAAATGTAATATCCTTAGAGATATACTTAATAAGAAAACATATAATTGCTAAAGCATTGGAACCGCCCATGTGTATAAGTATTCTCTTTTATAAAAAGCAATAAAAAAAAATATTTTTTACATACTTGTGAATTTATATGTTTTAATGTTTTAGAATTTTAGTTTTAAACTATTATTTATGCATAATTTTTTTTGGCATAATATATATATTTGTATATTTAAATATATTTCTATGAATATATAAGTTTTTTCTTTAGAGTAAATATATAATAGAAAAATAAGTAGTTTTAAAGAATTGTGATAATTTAAATTTTTACTAATGTTTTTTTTTTATATATTAAATTCTCTTTCATTCTAAAATTATTATTTTTACATCTTATTAAGAAAATGTATTATTATTAATTTAACCATAAGGATGTCTTTTTTTGTATTTATGAAAAGAAATAAACATATTTCAATATATCAATATATATATATTATTTTTAGTTAGGAATGTATTTAATATTTGTTCTATATGATATTCTTTATAAGAAGCATATTACAAAATATATTAATTATAAAAATATTTTTATCAGAATTTTAGTTAATTTTTTATAGAGTAAATGCAAAACTATAATAATATAATGTAATAATATCATTTTTAAATGATAATTATATATAATTGCTTAATTAGAATTTATAAATTATTACAACTATATGAAATTTTAAAACCATCTCTTATACTATTGTTGTTACTAATGTGTTAATTATATTCTGCATAAAATATTTATATATAAATTATATAGGCAATTTATAGATAAATATAATATATGTGCTTTTTATTATATTATATCGTTCTCTTACTAAATTAATGAATTAATTTTAATTAGATTTTAATAAGTCATCTTTTGTAATTTTTATTTAATTTATTTTTAAATATTATTTATATAATATATAAAATCTCTTTGTTTTAATTTAAGTTACTATTTCAATATGTGGTACGAATTTTAAATTATCCATGGTTTAGAATGATTGTTACTCTGAAAAAATTATATAACATGAGATAGAATATTACATATAAATAAAATATTTATGGTTATTTGTTTTGACATGAGAAACATTTTATTTTTTAACGAAAACACATTTGTTGAAAACTTAACATCCTTTATTACGATGTTTAAATAATTTTAATGATAAAAAATATTTCCCTTTTAATTATGCAAAAATATTAGTAATTATTCTCGTTCAGTACTAAGTTCACATTTTGATCTTTTAAAAGTGAATTTCTTTTTTTTTCATTTTATATTAGCATAATGGGTACTTTTTTAATTATGTAGTTTTTGTAGCTCTTCGAATAAGTTAATTACTGTTAGCTTTGTATTATATAAATTAGAATGACTGCTACTATTTAGTTTAATAATAATATTAGTATTATTAAGAACACATATCTTTAATATTATGAATAGGCACTTTACATATTTTTGAAATTTTGCATTTTTTTTTTTCGTAAGTTCTCTAATTAATTACCAAGCTTTATATTTTTATTTTTGTTGCTACCTCAGAATATAATAGTCCAAGGAACATCATTTAATAGGTAATTTCTATAACATTGAGTATTAATATAAACCTATTATTTATAAATTCTTCATAATATTTTATTTAGTAATTAGTTTTATTTTTTGTGTGTATAGTAAAAAATTATACTTTTATGTATCTTACAGTATGCAAAATATATAAATT
Organism: Plasmodium brasilianum; assembly: GCF_023973825.1. Taxonomy (NCBI): domain Eukaryota; phylum Apicomplexa; class Aconoidasida; order Haemosporida; family Plasmodiidae; genus Plasmodium; species Plasmodium brasilianum. The sequence goes on from NC_090123.1 coordinate 2,109,649, forward strand.
TAAAAATGAGTTCATTCTTCTGAATGTAGCTAATTTAAGCAAAAATCATATTAATAATTCTTTGATTTATATAGTGGTACATCTTATGAAAATGAGGTAGTTCAAATTTTTTGAGAATACATAATTATATTATTTTTAGTGTTTCTACAAGATGAAAATATTTTATTGTTTTTTCTAGTTTACTGTAAAACATTTGGAATATGCAATAAAACATATAAATTTTTACAATATATTAACGACAAAATATGAGTATCCCATGATGATAATATGAAGTTCTAACTTTTACATAATATTCTTAATCAATAAATATTTTATATTGAATACTCACCTAAATATGCATACAATTATAATAATTTGCTCCTATTATATATTAATATAATTAATCAAGTATTACAAGTACTTACTTTGAGTTTGTCATAATGGTAGTATTTTTATGAGAAAATGTTATAGTAAAATACGTGAAGAAAAAATTATATACATGAAATACATACCAGTAAGCATTAAAAAGTTTAAAAAAATTATATATCTTTGTTGTTTACGTATAATATTTCATAAAGGTTCGTAACGTTTCCTAATTTTTTATTTTTGATGCATAAAAAAAAAACATGCCATAAGATTTTCTTGACTAAAATTTTTAAAGTAAATTGAGGATACTTATAAATGTATTAATTTCATCGCATCGTGAGTTTTCGAATTGTTATGTACACATTTTTTCTTTTTTTTTGTGTAGAGTAATTTTCATATAGTTAAAGTACTAAGAAATAGAAAAGAAATGAGATATAAAAATACAAAAATAATTAATTTCATTAGATCATAATATTATACATATATACATGTAGGAAAACTAAAATAAGTAAATGTTCATCTTAATATTCGAAGAATACTGATAGTTACTTCATATCATTACCTTTATATTGTTATGTATTAATTGTCGCTTTATTCAAAATGTCATAATATTTTAATAAATTTTTGTTATTTAGAATTTATAGATAATTAATTATTTCTTGTTTTTGAAAATAAATTATACTAAAATTACATTGTTCTAATTTTGTTTATTTGTATGGAAATATTTAAAAATATTAATAATTCAAATTCAAGTATTATATAGAATTACAAAATACAACAAAACTGAAGAACACTCTTATAGGATAACATAAAGAAAAATATTACAGAAATATTCTTTTGTATAAGGAATAAAAATTATTTATATAAAAACTGCATAAACGGAAAAACAAATATGATAAAAGAATTTTTATACAACTGAAAATCTTGTTTTTAAGTAATTATTCTTATTCCATGGTGCTATTAGCTCGTCGTTTATTTGTATATTTATAAAATAAATAAAGTTAATTACATGACAACAAATTTCTTTTTTACTAGAAGCCACCAAAAGAAAAGGTAATTATATATTTTTGACAGGTATAACTTTAATACCTTAAAAAAGTTAAATTATTCACCCAAAAAATTAAAGAAAATGATTTTTTTTGAATCTTCGCATATTATGTTTTTAATTTTTATATGATATTATTGTTTTTTAAAATATATTTTTTTTCTTCTCCTCAATTTTTAATGTATTTTAAGTATTTACATGTGGGCACATATTCCTTAAAAGTTCTTTCGTACATGTATTCATATCTATCTCTTATCTCACATTTTTATTTTTCTCTTTTACATCGTTTTATTCTGCTTTTCTTTTGTTTCTAATTAATTTCTGAAAAATTAAAATCAAAAAATAAGAAATTATTAAACGTTAATGGTATTCATGCATGAATTTTTAAAAATACTGTAGGGCTAAATTTGAATTTTACAGTTGTATAAAAGTCACCGAAATGTGTGAATAATGTTTAACTTATATAATAATTGTTATGATATGCGCAATTAAAAATGGAAATTTTTTTTTATTTTCTGTACTTAGGGTATCATTTTTCATTGTATCTATAAGTATTAATGGAGTATACGTGCGCGTACCTTAGTAAATATAATATAAGAGAACTAAGTGAATGAACATTATGTATATGTAAGAGATATGAGTATTATATTCATGAGAAGTACGCTTTATTTTTTTAGGATACCTTCACTACTATCAAGATGTCTTATTTATCCAGAAAGAAAGTTATGTTGAAAAAGGAGAGAATGGAGGAGAAGAAATACATTATATGATAAGTTTGTACAAAACTCTAAGAATATAAAAAAAAATATAATAACATAAAACGTGATTAATATTGATACAAATAGTATATGTATAACTTTGAATTTTAAGAAAACTTTTTCTTTACTTATTCTTTTAATTGTTCAGACATATATTACAGAGTTTTTCTGAAGACGATGATATACATGTGAATATTTTATTCAAAAGAGACAAAAAAAATTTTGGTTTATCTTTTTATATGATTTTTGTAGTTTATTTTTTCTTTCCATAGCATTTATAAAAGAGGAAAAATTCAATAAAATAAGCCTTTAATTATGTAGTTTCTTGGGAATTGGGGATATAAAAGTTGACAAAAATTGTTTGAAAAATATATATTTGTCAATCATGCTTATAAAGCGTGTACATATACGTGTGCATACATTTGTGTATATGTACATGTATGCATGTAAATGAATAAAGGAGCACGTATACGTGTACATACGTATACTTACATAATATAAGATATTCATGTACATATTTTAATATATATACTTTCCTATATTTCAAAGAACAAATATTTCATTTAAACTTGAAACAATACATTGAATCATTTATCTATATTATTAAGAGGGTTGATGCAAAAATGTTTTCCAGCATAAAAGTAGAATGCATAAATATAATTATAGCTATTAAAACAAATGAGATATATTTTTTACATCTAGATATATCTATTTGTTCTTATGAAACCATTACAGTAATTCAATATTTTGTCTGAGATTCTTATATATATATGTAAATTTTTTTTATGTTGTTCCGTGCATATGTCATACGAATAAAGGAGCTCATTGGAAGAATACATTTATGAAGACACTAATGGCCATGTAACCTGTTTAAAGCAAAATAAATAGAATTAGACATTTATACTAGGAATTCAATTTTATGTTAGTAATTGAAACAATTTGAAGACACAACTGAGGTCATATCTATGCATGTTGATAGGATGGCATTATTCACAATTAGTTATCTATGCGTACTATATGCAAGAATATACATATGTTTTTTTAAACTATCTTGCCTTGTGTATTTTAGATCGTTTTTATTGAAAAGTCAGAAAAAGGAAATCATCTGTACATATATATATGTATACAAACATTTGTGTATTAGATATTTATTTACATGACCTTACTGACCTTGCCGTCTTATGCTCATCATTTATAAATGTGAACAATTTATAGTAAGTTCATGTATATAAGAGAGGATGATACGGATGATAAAATTCAGATAACATCGGAGAAAAATAAGAATGTATGAAGTTCGTTGAAACAATTACTTCTGGTGCGGTCGTTAATAAGAAAAAGGGAAAAAAAAAATAGATAGGTCACCTGAACAGTGATCTATTCAAATTAACAATTTCGAAAGAAAAATTGCTTTGCTGTAGCCTATTTTATATTACGTCAAAAGTGTGAAAGTTCATTTAATTATTTCTATTAAAGATCTTTATAAGGATAATAATTAATGCATTCAGCATAAGCATGGAAAAAACAAAAAGTAAAAATATAAAAAGTGCAAAAGCATAAGGAATAAAGTTATAAGCAAAAACTCGAAGGTTATTAGTTCTTTGTAGTATGATAGAAAAGATTTAATATATGTAAATAAGTATGCATGCACATGAACTGTAATTATATGCTGATGTATATGTTCATAATTTTCACCATAGATAAACAAAAATATAAAAAAAGTAAACACATCTAATAATAAAAAATATGCACAAGAAAATTACGTATTCAAATTTGAATGTAATGAATGAATTCATATGAAACAGAGAAAAAGGAAAAAATTATACATTAATATTTTTTTTTTCTTGGAAGAATTACATTAGATATAAGTATGGGAACTAATTTATAGTAAAAAATTATTTAATATGTTTTGAAAAAAATGAATTAATTAGAAAAAATAAATGCTTGTAAAATTATAGAGTAATATAAAACATACATGAATGAAACTCATAAAGGTTCTAATTTATTGATTATTTTAATACATGTATGTTTGTGAGGACTTACTTTAATAAAAATCAAAGTGTATTAGTATTATTGATAAGACTTAATAGTTATATCATGCGTGTTATTGCAAAAATATTGCCTAATGAAATTATGTGAAAATAATAATTTCACTGGAAATATACATAGCACGAATAAATTAATTTTTAAATAATATATTAAAATAAAAAATGTCGTATGTCTCATTATTATAATATTAATAACACGTTAAATTAAAAGAAACCTAATCCATTATATCAAACATTATATATATGATAAATGATTATCAAAAATGACATTTTATCTACCAAAATTTAAAAAATATTAAGGTATTAATATAATATATATGAATTAACAGATATAAATATATGAAATAAATATTTATATTTAATAGTTCTACTCCTTCACGTCCTATAAGTTCACATAGGAACTAATATATTTCAAAAAAAGTAACAACGGTATATTGAACATTCTTTAATTTTGCTCAATATGAGTAATCATTTAATTTAAATTGATGTGAATATTTTTAATAATTCCAACATGCATAAAAAAATTAGGAAAAAAACGATCGTCTTAAAATTTATCAACTATATTAGTTACATTAATATTTAGGAAATAATTATAAAAATGAATCTTATAATTTTATGTAATTTTTATAATTATATATTCTCTGTAATAGATAGCATTAATTATTAAGTTGAGAAGTTATACATTTTTATATAAACACAAATTTGCAAATTTTGATAAGTGGAAATCCAGATGAAAGAATTATCTAAAGATATAGAAGAATTAATCTTTTTAAATGTAATTATATCTATACATATGAATATATATACTACATAAATATGAAAACATCAAATAAAAAAGATTACTATCTTATATTTTTGCAATGTTAAACGTTAATACGTATTATATAGTCTATTATAAATTTAAAGATTTTATATATTGTTTCTTAATTATTTTTTTAGTAAAGAAATTTGTTTACTCACATTTGGTTAAATTTATTATTATACCATCAAAATAATGTAATTATACATAATGTTTTTATAATTACATAAGTTTACTATATTAAAATAATATTATGGAATATAAATATTTCTTCTTTTAAGGATACATTTCATAAACAACCTAATTTATTAAGTCAATATATGTAGTTTAGTGTATGATCCTTGGTTATATTTATTAATAAATAAATAAAAAACATATAAGTTTTTATCTCCTCCGTAAAAATGTCAAAATTTAAAGTAATGTATTAAATATTTTTCTAAATTTTTTTATATATTATCTCTTTCTATTTCTTATCGTTATTTATTTTACAATTATTTTTTAGTGGAATTATTTTTTAAAGTATCATTTATTAATAGTATTATATTATTACATTTTTCTTTTTTTTTTTTAATTTTATCATTTCTATAGAACCTATAAAATTATATTTTTTTTTGTTAAAATAAAATAATAAAAAATATAAATTATTTAATTCGTAGATTTAATAAATTTCACTTTAGTCATGATAAATAAAATGTATTATTTTAAATTATATAACTGTTATAATATGTCATTTATAATAAGATGGTAGATATATATAAGAGTGTTAAATTGGATAATAATTTTTAAAATAAAAATGTTTGTACGTTAATTAAATCATAGAATATAGTTCTTATATAATTACAGTATAAATGCTCTACATGTCGTAGTTTTATGACTCATGCTATATTAAATATATGCCCTAAAAAAAATTTGTTATTTTTTATTCTTTGTTTTCGTTAGGTCCTATTAATACTATAGAGTTCTGTGCAACAATTTATGTTTTTCAATTATAAGACGATGTTTAAGAGGCATAATATATATAATGAATAAGATAATTCTTAGGACGCTAATGAAAAATTTAATGAATATATTCCTAGTATAATATAATGTACTCATTCTCACCGCATATATTTATTTTATTCTAATTATAAAATAAAGTACTTATGAACTAAAATAATTATTTTATTTTAATTTTCTTATGAAAATTATTGATAATAAAAATTTAGAATTGTTCTGTTAAACCATTAATATATATATATATATATATTTTTTTTTTTTTTTTTTTTTTTGAGAATTTATGATTAATATTAGATTTACAAAAAATGATTTATTTTATGCCTTTTTTTTTATAACTTTTTTGAAAATATTTACAAAAATGTATTTAAAATTATGTTTCACTTTTTATGCTCTATATTTGTATTCTATTTATGTAATCTTATTCCTTTTTAAAATATAAAATAACAATGCATATACATATACATTTTTAGAGCTATCTTGTATATAAAATGTTATTATTTTACTTAATTAAAAATATTATAGCGTTAAATAATACTAATATGAAAGAAGACATATAATCTTTACCTTATATTTTTTATTTGGAGGTGTTCTAATTTATGTAATGAGGTGTAATGATAGTATAGATGAGAATTTGCCTTATATTTTTTGATAACTCACCTTAAATATATTTATAAGTAAATTTTCGTCATACGTAAGTAAATTTATCTTACCATAAATACTAAAAATATTTTTTTTATCATTGTAGTGTACCTTAGATAAATCTTTAGATCAATGGAGAAGCGAAAATGGAACCTTAGATTCAACAACTGATATATATTATTATTTGAAAATGAGAAAGATACAAATAATATACTATTAAAGATATATTATTTGAAATTGGATAAGATGATACAAAAAATAAAGGTGATTATGTTGAATAGGCTTATGGTTGAAAAGGTTAGTGTAATTTTAAACTTAATTTAAATTCTACAGAATATAAATTAATCAAAAAATATATGTGTATTATATGTGAGGTATTTTCAGTGATAAATATATTTTTGTTTTTGAAAAACTATTATTTAAAGGATTTAGTTCCATATATGAATGCCTGATATATATCAATACTACGTAGAAAAAATGTTTTAAATAATCGTCATGTATCTTTATCTCTTTACTATTTATTCTATGGGAATACTTTCATTTATAACATTTTTGTTAATTTTTTATTTCTTATTTCATTAATAAATTTATTGTTTAATAGGGATTGTGTTACAAAGAAAATTATTTTACTTTAATAAGGAATATATAACTGAAATTTAGATAATTACTTTATTTTGTAATTTATTGGCTATTTATGAACTAGTAAACTTTTTAAAATAAATCGTTGGAATTTGAAAAAATTAAATTGTATCCTATTTACATTTCATATATTGTTTTCAGAAATAACATTATTCATGAATCTAATGAATTTTTTCTTTATACTTAATGAAATTATATTCTTAATAAAAAAAATTAATGTATAATTATAATTTTATTCTTATGCGCCCTGGATATTATAGAAATATATATTGATACACAAAGTAAGGGAAAATATTATAAATATTTTTAGAATTTCACATGTCTCTAAATTATCTTTATTATAATAATGAATTTTATTGACGTAATTTAATATTTTTATGGATTGTACATAAATATATTTTATTTTAAATATATAAATATAAAATTGATATTTCTCAATATTTACAATATAAATATGGGAATTTTAAGCAAAAATTATATGTACAATATATATCATGTAGGATTGTATTATGATAAATATTTGACCTTTTAATTTAATATGTAAAATCACAATGAATATAACTTTGCGAATCTAGTGAGGTGATTTATATATTTAAAAATTATATATATTTTTTTTATGGTTTTAAATGTTTATTTGAATTATCTTTTAAAAACATTTTATATACATTAAATTTATTTTCAATATATTACGTTGTTCTTCATATATTAAGATCAAAAGGATATATTTTTTTGTGCTTATATGTATTTTTTATTTTAATGTAAGTCTAGTAAGTCATATTTATAAAAAAATGATTATGCATATTATATGTTTAATAACTCATTTGAGGTAAAGTTTTATATAATATTTTTTTTTATTTTTCAAATTTGAAGTTATGAATAAATAATCGTATAATTTTCGTTTAATGTATTAATTATTAATGAAATATTATGGATATAAGAATTTTTGAATCATTATTTTTATATAGGGTGCTTAAAGTTTCCTAATATTATTTTTTGTTTCATGTAATTTTTGAAGCTCACAAAGTTTTTTAGAAATTACTTAAACATATGTGAAATATATATTGATAACAAAAATTCTTATTCATTTTACTATCGACATAAGTAACTATGTTATATTACCTATAATATTATTATGTAATGTACTTTGTACAAAATTACTCTATAAATATTTATTTTTTTTTTATCATATTTTATATATATATATATATATATATATATAACTTTAAAAAAATAAAAAGTAATATAAAAAAATTTGATATATTTATAAACTTTCCTTTTACATAGAATAGCATATATTATATCTAGTTAAATACTATAAGCTTCAACAATTATACTAAAAAAGTAATGGATCAGCTTTTATTTACCTTTTAAATATATACTTTTTCAGTAAGTCATATACTATAAATTTGATGTTATAAATACATTATAAATCATAAAATAAGGCATACACTTAAAAAAGAACTAATGAGCATACTACAAAAAAAAATAAAACAAAAGGTTGTAAAACAAAATTGTTTTCTTCATTTATTATTATACTGTTATAATTATTAATAATATTATGTTAATAACCTGTTTTTCTCTAATATAAATGTTAAAAAATTATAATAATTAACAAGTTAACGTAAATTTAATGAGAAATACTTCACTTAATATACACAAAAATATATTATCTATATTCTCTACGTTCTAAATTCCATATATATACACAATATTTCGAAATATTATGAAATAATATATATATATATTGTTTTATTTTGAAAATTAAAAAAATAACAATTTAATTAATTCTCTATATTGAATAAATAATTTTTATATTTTGAATATTTCTTACTGAATTCAATTTATATTATATTATGTAAAGTTATATTCTTATAAACAATATTAATATTAAAATTTCAGTATATGTTTTTGAAGTTATATTTTTTTCTCTATTGTGAGAGAAATTGTAAAAACATATTTTTAATTTCTTTTATGATAAAATAATAAAAAAAAAATAAATCATAATAATGTCTTTTATGTTTAAAAAAACATATTATTGTTAATTATATATCTGATCAGTATATTATTGTATTATAGTTTTTTAACATGGAAAGAAAAACAATGTTACTATTATTTGTTAAAATTACTGCATTTGTCCTCTTAAGTTATGTATACCATTTTTACATTTATATGATTATTATAATTTTAAGTGCATATATAATATTTATTTTTTTCGAGTTTTATTTTGGTTAGTAATTTTTTTTTGCTAGAATTTATTCATTAGAATAAATAATAATTTTTTTTTACATTTTTAGAGTAGGCGAAGTAAATCTTTGGTTGAATGCTACAACAAACGTAGAAAGTTATACGGAAGAAATTACCGTTTAATGGCAAAAAATAAGCAGGATAAGGATTCAAGTATTTTGTATTTAAAAGAAGAAATACCAAATGGAGTAAATTATATAAAAGATATATTTAATAATGAAAAATGTACCTCAGGAAAAACGAAACAATCAAATGGAAGTTCACAAAGAAATAAAAGAGTACATAAAAAAAATATGAAGAATAAATCTTGTATATTTGAAACGAAAAAATATTCTCATTTAGAAAAAAAAATATTCAAAGAACTAGATTATGTAGATTTTCTAAAAAACAACAGGACAATTAGTGATAAGATTTACAAAAAAATAATACTTAAAAAATGCGGATTACGAGTAGCTTTACCTTTATTACTTTTTTTAGTGTTAACAGTATCATTCATATTAGATAATTTTTGTGGATGTGGACTTACACGTGGTTTGTTAAAATTAATAATACATAGTTCACCTGTTGTAGAGGTTGATATACTTAAAAATAATCCATTTTTTTCTCATATTACAAGAATTAAACCATTATCAGAGGTATTTGAAAAGGATGAAATCTCTTCCGCATTTGCATACTTATATGCCTTTTTGACGAAGCCATCTCTAAATCCGTTCACCCAAGCTTTGGTGGAAACCACAAGTAATAGTGTAAAGAAGGTGAGAAACTACTGTGTGTCAGGTTTTTTGGGATTTCTTATATATTTTGTGCCCATATTCATATTAAGTATAATTCTTATATCAGGACTTGTTTATTATCATAAAAAAGTTAAAAAATTTGATAAAATTAAACTCAGGAAAAGGTAAAATGTATAGTATGTAATATTTTCCTATATATAATTAAACCATAAATATAATATACTAAATATTTTGAATAGTATTCATAATATATATACCTATAATTGCTTAAATTTTATAAATGTATGTTAATATAACTGGTTTAATTCATACGCAGCAGTAAAATCATATATTTTTATTTGTTGTGAATTTGAATGTTTTAATCTATTTTATCATATAGTTTAAGGTATCGTTTCATATAAATTGAATATTCTGGATTATTGTGTATATTCGTATATTTGCAAAATTTTTTTAAGAAAAAGATATAATTCTGCTTATAATTAACATATAGTAAGACATTTTATATAATTTTATTTATGACTCGTGTTAATTTATATTTTAACTATGAACAATACTTTATATTTTTTATTTGTTCTATTATAAAATGAATAATTTTTGACTTATTCTAAAAAATGTTTGATAATATTTAAAATTAAAAATATTTATTATTTTTTGTTTTAGGTGACTGGAAGTAAATTTATTTTGTTGTATTTATGTAGATACATATAATACATAAAAGAAAACATAATATTTATTACATAAAATAGATTTTATGAAAAATACGATATCGAACAATTTCATTGTAAATAATGTTTTAAAGGTTTTTTATTTTGTTTTTTTTGAATTATAAAAAGAACAAAATATAAATAAATAATAGAATATTTTATTACATTTAGGATACTTATAATTGTTCAATAACTGAATAATTCTAAGAATTCACAATTAAATGGAGAGTTCCAAGATTTTTTATTTTTTTATTCTGGTGAATTCAAGTGTTAACTCTATATGGTAAAAATTAATTAAATATATATTATATTAAAAATTTATAAATGTAGAATATATATTTTATATTTTTTACAATATTTAAAGTTTAAATTAATGAATTAAAAGTAAGGAGTTATTAATAAATAATATTCATAAATACATTTTTTTAATATAATAGTAAAATATTTAAGGCTTATGTATCTACGTAAAAAGATAAATTATCTTTAGGGGTAATAAAAAAATATAAGATTTTTCTCATTCATATAATAACGTGATATTATTTTTTTTATGTTTATTAATATATTATGTATATGGTTAATATTATTTTAAATATGTATAGATATATATATAGTTTATATTGAATATTGCTAATTAATTTATATTAATAATGTTTTTTTTTTTAAATAAAATCTAATTAAGAAAAAAAATTATTTTTCTATAAATAATTCATAGGTATATTACTCTGTTCTTTGTGATAAAATGAGTTTTAAATAAGTCTATTAAAAAAATTTTGACGTTTTTTTGTAGAAGTTTTAAATAAGGGTAGTAGTTTTATATTATGTATATTGAAGAATTAATAAGCATTAAAAAATATAAAAATACAGTAATATTTCCATTGTAAATGTAAATATATATTAATTTTATTTTATAAGATATTAAAAAAAGAAAAAAATTTAATTACTATCAGTACTCATATATTTGAAAACATCATCAACTAAAAGTATAATATATTGATATAAATAATAGATTTATAAGATAAGCTTGAAAAAAATAATATTTAATCAACAAATTATTGAAATAATAATAAAACGTTAATACGAATATATATATATATATATATATATATATTAATAAAACAGTTCACTTAATGTTTATGTATTATAAAAGGTTAAGAATAAATATTTTATAAGACAATTAATCTATTTGTATTTTATTACTTAATATAGCGAAAACATAAATAATATGGAAAATTATAGATTATTTTAAAAATAAATGCTCAAAAAATCTTCAGAAATGATGAATATTTCTAAAATAGAAAAAGTTATTCATAAATAATTGTTTAAAAAAATTAAAATAAAAAACTTATTTTTAATAATTTTAGAATTTATATATGGACGGTTTTACAAATTATTTATTAATATCTTATATGAGAAAAAATGTTGAACCATTAACTCATAGTATCAGTTTAACGTAAATTAATAAGAGTCTTCATAAATGATACAATAAATGTATATATTGTGTAAATCTATGAAATTTTAATGACAATTTTAGTAATATCTTTTTTCTAATTTTTTAATTATTATCTTGAGAAAATCATACTTTCTAACATCAATAATATTATGCTATATTTCAGATAATTACAATAAATTATTATAGCCATATTATTTTAATAATTATAATTCCTAGTGTTCTAATACATAAGATGAATAAATATTTCGATATTATAAAATATTTTTATTAAATACATTTTTAAAACAATATTATTTATATATTCATGTGGATTTACTATGTTGTAACTTTAAGATATGTTCGTGATCTTATATATTTACAACGGAATAAATGAAAAATGACTTGTCAGTTAAAAACTGCAGCAGAAAAATACTAAAAAGTACATTTTAATAAATTGTATTTTTATTCTTTATCATTTGTTATATGTATAATATACACAATATATATTATCCTTATTTTTAAATTTACTTTTTTTGAAATATCCTTAAATTAATGCTAGTGCAAATGATATTTCTGTAGAGGTTTTTCCCTTAACATATATTTTTCTTTTTCTTTTTTTAATATATTAGTATATCTTCTATGAGCATATAATTAATTAAAAAGAAATTAAAGTTTTAGATATATGAATATTCAAAATTTTCATTTAGAAAATAATTGAATAAATTAAAAAGTGTAACTTTTAAAATTTATGCTACAAAAAAAAAAAAAATTAGTTTGTATTTTCTTTAAGAATTGACAGTACTTCGTAGATTATGTAGATCTTATAAGTATGATTTTTTAAAAAAATAGAAACACTAAAAAATTTTATGTGCTTGAGTACTAATTAATGGAAGTGTTATAATTAACATTTCATATGTTATTTTTTTCTTTTATAATTAATTTTATTATAATTATACTTAATTAGTTTTTAAAAAATGTGTTTACAAAATTTGAATTATTATTAGGATACCATACTTAAAATTGATAATTGTTGTCCTATTATGTCGAGAAATATATTTTATATATTCTCTACATTCTGTATAATAGATAAACTTAATATTTACATAAAATAAGAAAACGCATATTTATTTTTCTATATATTCTGAAAGTTATTAATAAAAGAATCGTTTAATTAGTGCACTACATTATATAAATAAATTATATATTGCATATATTTATGAATCAATTCAAATTTTTTTATTTTAATGAAAGTTTTTTTTATTGTATTAGAATTAAATTAAAAATCTCATAATCTATTTTTAAAGTTATTTTACGTTGAATATGTGGAAAAGAACATTATATTCATGTATATTTAGTATATGTTTACGAAAAAATAATTTTTTTAATAAATATAGATTTTCATATCACTAGAAGAATATAATAATATTATTAATTTTTTCTTTACTTAATATATTGGAATATTTAAAATATATATATTGAGACTGAATATGAAGATAATTATATTTACTAATATTGGTTCGTTTATTCTTTTAACTTGGATATATCATTTTAACATTGATGTGGTATGATAACGTTATTTAAATATTTTTGTATTATTCTTAACTTTTATGTTTTATATTTATTAATAATATTTTGTAATAATAGTTTATTTATATATTTAAATAATAAATATCTACCTTGTTCATTTAGAGATATTTTAGTAAATTTTTGGAAGACAATTATTACCATAATAATAAATTAGATGCAAGAACTTATAGATTACTAGGAGAATATGAAAAGCTCAAAGATTCAAAAATTGTATATTTAAAAAAGGATGTACCACATAATGTAAAATACGAAAAAAAAAATATATGTAATAATGAAAAATGGACGGCAAAAAAAGAATCTAATAGAAATTTATTGAATATGGCTCATTATTATACTCAAGTTACAGATTACAATGATGGAATATTTGATGGGAAGCATTTCCATTTTGAAAGAAAATGGATTAAAAAAAAAGATTATGAACATTTTCTTGAAAAAAAAAGAAGAATTTGTGATATATCCTTAAGAAAAATAAAACTTAGAAAATATAAATTTGGAGTTGCTCTATTTTTACTTTTTTTCTTTTTGGGAATAGGATTATCCGTATTACCGGGATTACCATTTATGAAAACTGTAGATGATTGGATAAAAAGTGATGAATTATTGAAAAGTTTGTATAGTTCTCTAGAACAGGCAGGAAAAACAGGGATGTTCTATATTTATATAGCATTATTTAGTGTAATTGTGGTTGTATTATCGGTAGTAGTTATAATAGTAGTTTATAGGATTTTAAGGAATAATGAAAAATATAATAGAATTAAGTTAATGACGGAGTAAAATGAATAAAAATGAATGTTTGTCTATCACTAAAAACTTTAATATGAAGTAGTAAATTAAACAACTATATTGATATACTTAATATGAATATATATATTTTCTAAAGTATTATAAAGCTACACGTATATCTAGTCTCTTTGATACAAAGAAACAGAAATATATAATCTTCTTTTTTTGTCAATTTTAATGTATTAATGTTTTTGAATTTTCATTTTAAATTATTATTATAGCTTAAATATTATGGTGTAGCACATATATTTATGAGTATAAATATATGTCTAAGAAATATATTTGGTTGTGCCTTAATTTGAATGTATAATAGTACGATTCACATAATTATATAGAAGTTTCTTAATTTAGAAGTATACTAATCAATTTTGATTTCTTTGTTGAATCTCAGTGCAATCTAAAATTATTATTTGTTCAAGTAATTAAGAAAAGTTTTTATTTTTAAATTAACAATGAATGTGTGTTGTTTTGTATTTAATGTAAAAAAGCATATGTATTTCGTTATACTAATACATGTATATATATTTTTGTTTTTCTCTTAGGACAGAACTGAATATTTTTTGCATAAAATGTGCCCATGTAAAACATATTATAAAACTAATATATTGAAAAAATATGTTTAACAGACTTTTAGCTTATTTTATTTCGAGAAAATGTCAAAATATAGATATATAATTTAATAATATATTTTTTAATTATAGAATAACTATAATATCATATTAAATTTCAGATTATCAATCACTAAGTATAAATGAATTTTTAAAACCATTTGTTATATTATTATGGTTCCTAGCTGTTGCGCTAACTGGAGTTTGTGCAAAATATTTATATATAAATTATGTTGAGCATTTATAATTAAATATAGAGCACGTATTTCTTATTTTTCATGTTGCTCTGTTATTAATCTAATGAATTAATTTTAATTATATATTCATAAATCATATATTGAAATTCTTTTTTTTTTTTTAAATATTATTTATAAAATTTATGTCTACTTTTTATAACATATATCTTCTTATTTTACTAGTTGGTACTAATTTTAAATATCTATAGTTTTCATTAATTATTTCTCAAAAAATATTAGATAACTTTTGATATAGTATATTGAGAATAAATAAATAAAAACTAGGCAGTTGTTTTTTACTTACATAAAACAAAACTCTTCTTTCTAGCGAAAAGGTGTTTATTGAAAATTTAACATCATAGTTTGCAGTTATTAAATAATTTTATATCTACAAAATATTTTTTTTTTAAGTATGCGAAAATATTAGTAATTTTACTCATGGAGCACTAAATTCATATTTTAAATATTTTAAAATTAAATTTTATATATTTTTCGATTTTATATGAATTAAAATTCCATCTTTTTTACTTAATTTTTGAATGAGGTATTTAATATTTTCCTTGCAAACTGTACAGTAGAAAAGTTACTCCTATATACATAAATCATAATTTTCGCGTTATTAAAAATTTCATATTTCTATAGTCTTATGTATGAATACTTTATTTAAAGTATTTTTTAAATATTCCTTTTCATTATTTTTGGAATTTTTTATGAGTTCAATAATAAATTATAAGGCTTTATAATTTTATTTTTGTTTCTACCTCGGAATATGGTAGTGCAGCGGTCATCATATATTATGTACTTTCTTTAACATTATGTATTAATACAATGCCATTATTTATAAATTCTTTATGATATTTCTTTTTAGTAATTTGTTTTATTTTTTTTTCTGTATAGTAGAAAATTATACATTTGTGTATCTTGGAGTATGTAAAATATATGAATTTAAAAATGAGTTCATTCTTCTGAATGTAGATAACTCAAGGAAAAATTATATTAATAATCCTTATGTTTATGTCATGGTAGTTCTTCTAAAAATGAGGTATTTAAATTTTTTTGAGTATACATAATTATATTATTTTTATTGTGTGTAGAAGATGAAAAAATTTTATGGTTTCTTTTAGTTTACTGTAAAAAATTTCGAATATACAATAAAATATATATATTTTTACAATCTGCTAACAATGCAATAGGAGTATTTCATGATGATAATATGAAGTTCTAACTTTTACAAAATATTGTTTATAATTAAATATTTTATATTGAGTACTCACCTATATATGCATATAGTTATAATAAGTTGCTCCTATTATATATTAATATAATTAATCAAGTATTAAAAATACTTTGAGTTTGTAGTAATGGCAATATTTTTATGAGAAAATGTTATAGTACAATATGTGAAAAAAAAATTATATACATGAAAAACATACCAGTAAGCATTAAAAAGTTTAAAAAATATATATATCTTTGTTGTTTACGTATAATATTTCATAAAGATTTGTAACGTTTCCTAATTTTTTATTTTTGATGTATAAAAAAAAAAAAACATGCTATAAGATTTTTTTGACTAAAATTTTTAACGTAAATTGAGGATACTTATAAATGTATTAATTTCATCGCATCCGTGAGTTTTGGAATTGTTATGTGTACTTTTTTTTTTTTTTTTTTTGTGTAGAATAATATTTATATAGTTAAATTTCTAAAAAAATAGAAAAGAAATGAGATATACAAATAAAAAAATAATTAATTTCATTATATCATAATATTACAGATTTATATATATAAGAAAACTAAAATAAGTAAATGTTTAGTTAATATTAGAACAATACTGATAGTTACTTCATATCGTTACCTTTATATTAATTGTTATGTATTAATTGTCGCTTTATTCAAAATGTAATCATATTTTAATAAATTTTTGTTATTTAGAGTTTATAGATAAATAATTATTTCTTGTTTTTGAAAATAAATTAGACTAAAATTACGTTGTTTTAATTTTTTTTATTTGTATGGAAATATTTAAAAATATTAATAATACAAATGCATGCATTATATAGAATTATAAAAATACAACAAAATTGAAGAACATTCTTACAGATTAACATAATGAAAAATATTACAGAAATATTCTTTTGTATAAGGAATAAAAATTATTTATATAAAAACTGCATAAACCAAATAGTAAATATGATAATAAAATTTTTATAAAATTGAAAAAAATTGTTTTTATATATTTATGATTGTTCCTTAGTGCTATTAGCTCTTAATTTATTTGTATTTTTATAGAATACATTAAGTTAATTACAAACAACAAATTTAATTTTTGCTAAAGCCACCAAAGGGAAAGATAATTATATATATTAGAAGGTATAAATTTAATATCTTAAAAAAGTTAAATTATTCTCCCAAAAAATAAAAGAAAATGCTCTTTTATGGATCTTCTGGATATTATGTTTTTAATTTTTATATGCCATTATTACCCTCTAAAATATATATATTTTTTATTAACTTACATTTTAATGGATTTTAAGTATTTACATGTTTATATGTGTGAATAACATTTATTATATGTATATATATATTCCTTAAAAGTTCTTTACTTAACATATTAATATTTCCCTATTATTTCACATTTTTATTTATTCCTTCTACCTCATTTGTTTTTTCTTTTTTTTTTTTGTAATTAATTTTTGAAAAATTAAAATTATTAAATACGAAATTATTAAACTTTAATGGAATTCAAGCACGAATTTTTAAAAATAGTGTAGAGCTAAATTTGAGTTTTATAGTTATGGTAATGTCACCGAATTGTGTAAATAACTTTGAACTTATATAATAATTTTTTTTATATGCGCAATTAAAAATGGAAATTTTTTTTTATTTTCTGTACTTAGGGTATCAATTTTCATTATATCTATAAGAATTAACGTATTGCACGCACGAGTACCTTAATAAATATAAAATAAGAAAATTAAGTAAATGAATATTATGTATATGTAAAGATTTTAAGTATTATATTAACGAGATGTACGCTTTCTTTTTTTAGGTTCCCTTCACTACTATCAAGATGTCTTATTTATCCAGAATGCAGGTTATGTTGAAAAAGGAGAGAATGTAGAAGAAGAAAATCATTTTCGGACAAGGTCATGCAAAACTCTAAGAATATAAAAAAAAGGTAAATAACATAAAACATGATTGATATTGGTACAAAAACATGTGTATAATTGGGTATTTTAAGAAAACATTTTATGTCCCTATTTTATTCATTGTTCAAACAGATCTTACGAAGTTTTTTTGAAAACAAAGTTGCATATACACATAAATGTGTTATTCAAAAAGGACAAACAAAAAATGTTAGTGTATTTTTCTACACAATTTTTCTAATTTATTTTTTCTTTCCAATGCATGTATGAAAGTGCAAAATTTCGAAAAACTAAACATATAATTATGTAGTTTCTTGGGAATCGGTGACATAAGAGTTAAAATTATTTTTAAAGAATTTATATGTGTGAATCATGCTGCTATAATGTATACATATGTATGGGCATACATTCGTGTATATTTACATGTACATAAGAACATGTGTGTATGTAAATGCATATAGGAGTGTGTGTACATGTACATATGTATACTTACATAATGTAAAATACGAATTTATATATTTAAAGACATATACTTTCTTATATTTTAAAAAAAGCACCTTTATGTTTAAACGTCAAAAATTATATTGAATTATTTTCTATGTTATTAACATGATTTATGGAAGCATGTTTTCCTACATAAAAGCAATAATATCTAATAAAACAAATAGGATGCATTTTTTACAGCTTGATTTATCTATTTCATTTTATGCTATCATTATAGAAATTCGTTATTATTTCTGAGATTCGTACATATATGTATACATTTTTTTATTATGTTGTTGTACCATGCATGTGTAACATGAATAAAGGAATCCATGGGAATAATACTTTCATAAAGTTACTAATGCTCATTTAATTTATTAAAATAAAGATAAATAGAATAAGAAATTCATTATGGGAGAACAATTTTATGTCATTAACTGAATCAATTTTAGGATATAATTGAGTTCATACCTATACACGTTAGTAGAATAGCATTATTCATTATTAGATGCATTTGTTAGCACATGACAAGCAAGCATATATATATGCTTATTTATACTCTCTACCATTGTATGTTTTAGATTATTTATAATGAAAAGTTATAAAAGGGAAAACATGTGTACACATGTATATGTATACAGACTTTTAAATATTGGAAATTAATTTACATTACTTTACAGATATTACCAATTTATGTTTATTTTTTATACATCTGAAAAATTTGGAATAAGTACATGTACTTAAAAGAGAATGGAACGAATGATAAAATTAAGATAAATAACAAGAAAATATAAGGACAATGCATGAATTCGCTAAAAGAGTTACTTACCTTAAGGATGTTAACAAAGAAAAGGGATAAGAAAACATATATATTGTAACTCACTTGAACAGTGAGCTGGTCAAATATATTATTTGGAAAGGAAATTCGTTTAACTGTAGCCTATTTTATGTTACATTAGAAATGTTAGCGTACTTCTGATTACCTCTATTAAATATCTTTATATGGAAATCAATTAATGTATTCATTGTAAACATGGAGAATACAAAAAAAAGGATATAAAAAATACAAATATATTAGAGGCAATGGTATAACCAAAAATCCAAAATCTATTAGTTCATTGTAGTATAATAGAAAACATTTCATATATGTAACTAAGTGTACATATACATACAATGTACTATGTTGATGGATATGTTCATTATTTTCACAAAAGTAAAACAAGTATTTAATATAAGATACATGTGTAGTAATAAAAAATATGAATAAGGTAATTATGTATACAAATATGAATGTAATACATGAATTTATTTGTAACATAAAAAAAGGAAAACTTATAATTTAATTTTTTTTGTTTTTTTTTATAATAATTACATTATATATATATATATATATATAAGTTATCTCGTTTGTAACAAGAATGTCTTAGATATATTTTTAACAAAAACATTATTAGAAAAAATAAATATCTGTAAAGTTCTAGAGTAGAATGAAATACATATATATAAAACTCATAATGGTCCTAATGTTATAGAATATATTAATATATAAACGTTTATGTGAACATACTTCAATAGAGGTCATAGTAATATTAGAATTGTAGATAAGATTTAATAGTTGTATAATATGTATTATTTAAAAATATTACGTAATGAAATAATTATAAAATAATAATTTCCCTAAAAATATGTATAGCACATATTATTTTTTGAACGAAATATTAAAATAAAAAAAGTCATATGCTTTATTATGACATTAAGTACATGCTAAATTAAAAGAAACTTAATATAATATAACAAAAGTTATATTTATGAGAAATTATATTTAAAATTGACATTATATATACAATAATTTAAAAAGTATTCATGGATTAATTTAAGTATATATGAGTTAATAAATATGCATATATGAAACACATATATATATTTAATACATCTACACTCTCATATAGTATTTGTTCACTCAGAACTAAAGTATTTCAAAAAAAATAAAAATTATTTATTGAATGTTCACTCATTTTTCTGAATATATGCAATTATTTAATTTAAATTAATCTGGATATTTTTAATAGTTTCAACATGTATAAAATAATTTAGGCAAAAATTATATTTTTAAATATTATTAACTGTATTAGTTACACAAATATCTAGAAAGGAATCATAAAAATGGAGCTTATAAATTCATGTAATTTGTATCATAATATATTATTATTATTAGATGGTTTTAATTATTAAGATAATTTTTTCTATATATTTATATAAACACAAATTTGTAAATTTTGACAAGAGGACATCTAAATGAAAGAATCATTTAAAGGTCTTGAACAATTAATCTTTTTATATATATAAACATCTATATAATATATACTGCATATATATAAAAAATTGAAATAAAGAAGATTATTTTCTTATCTGTGCGAAATATTATAATGTAATACGTGTTATATAGCCTATTATAAATTTAAAGTTTTTTTATATTTTTTTTTAATTATGTATTTTTTGTAGAGATGTAATTTACTTGCGAATATTCTGATCAATTTATAATTATACTATCAAAATAATACATTGTGCTTTATAATTATTCACATTCACTCTATTAAACAAAAACTAATGAATATAACTATTTCTTTTTTTATAGGTATTTTTCATAAAATATTTAATTTATTTTAAGTTAATATATGAAATTTAAAATATGGTTCTCAGTAATATTTATATGTAAATCAATGAAAAATATATAAGTTTTTATCTGATCCATAAAAATGTTAAATTATAAAGTAGGCATTAAATATTCTCCAAAATTTTATTATTTGATTTTTTATATATTATATTTTTGCATTTATAAACAAAGTTATTTTTTGTTGTAAATTATTTTATTTGCAGTGGTTATTTATTAGAATTTTTTTTTTTAAGTAACATATTTACTAAAATATTATTTTATTAAATTCTTCTTCTTTTTTAATATTATCATTTCTATAGAACTTATAAATTTATAATTTTTTTTTTTAAAAATAAAATAATAAAAAAATATAAATTGTTTTATTTTTAAATGTAATAAATTTCACCTTAGTTATTGTAAAAAAAATGTATTATTTTAAATTATATAAAAATTATAGCATATCGTTTATAACACAATGGTAAAAATATATTAAACTGTTAAATTGGATAGTATTTTGTAATAAAAATTTGTACTTTATTTAAATCTTAGAATGTAATTTTTATATGATTACAGTATAAATGCTGTACATGTAGTAGGTTTATAAAATATATTGTAGAGTAACATGTGCCATATAATAAATTTGTCTTTTTTTATTTTTTTTTCTCTTTCATTCCTATTAATACTTTTGTATACTATAGAATAATTTGTGTTTTTCTATTATAATATAATGTTTTAAAAGCATAAACTATATAAAGAAGTAAGCTCATTCTTAAGTTTCTAAACAACAAATTAATGACTATATTACTAGTATAAGCTAAAGTATCTATTCTTACCGCATATATTTTTTTTGTTTTAGCTGTAAAATAAAATTCTTATGAACTAAAAAATCCATTTTATTTTAATGTTGTTATGGAAATTACTGATAATAAACACTTATAATTGTTCTGTTAGAGTATTAATATATATATATTTTTTTTGAGAACTTATGAATAATATTACATTTACAGAAAGTTATTTATTTATGTTACCTTTTTCATAATAACTTTCTTAGAAATATTTACAAAATATATTTAAAATTTTATTTGCTTTAATATACTCTGTACACGTATTTTATTTATGAAGTGTTTTGCTCTTTTAAAAAATATAATAACAATGAAAATAAATATACCTTTTCATTACTATCTAGTGGATAAACAGTTATAATATGAAAGAAAAAAGGTACTTTTTTATTTTAGTAAAAACTCTTATAATTATATTTCTTATTTGGGGCTGTTCTAATTTATACTATACTGTATAACGATGACATCGCTGAAAACTTGCCTTATATTTTTTGATAACTGATATTATATGTACTTATGTGAAAATTTTCATTATAAGTAGATTCATAATAAAATATATAATAAAAATATTATTTTTTCATTATGATGTACTTTAGATAAATCTTTATATAATTAAAACAGTAATGATAGAACCTTATATGCTACAAATGATTTTTCATTGTCAGAAAATAAGAAAGTAACGGGTAATACACGATTAAGGATATATTATATGGAATTAGATAAGATGATTCCGATAATGAAATCGATCATATTAAATCAGCATATGGTGTAAAAGGTTAGTGTAAAGTTATAGATAATTCAACTAGTTCAGCAAGAACATTAATCAATAAATGAGAATCTTCTATATATATTCCATTTGAAGTGATAAATATATTTTTTTTTTTTTGGAAATCTATTATATAGATAATTTTATTATATATATTGTAGGAAATATATAAATTACGCCCAAAGTATAAAATATTCGGCTTGTATGATTATCTCTTTATTATTTACTCTATACAAAAACATTCATATATAATGTTTTTGTTATTTTTTTCTATATTTTATTCCATTAAAAAATTTATTGTCTATTATAGAATGAATTACAAAGACGATTATTATAATCTAGTGAGAGAACCATAACTGTATTGTATTTCATTTCTTTATTATGTATTTTAGTGTTTATTTATGTTTTTGTAAAATTTTTAAAATAAACAGTTGCAGTATGAAGAACTGAAATTATATCCTATATACATTTCATACATTGTTTTCAGAAATAATATTTTTCATGAATCGAATAAAATTTCGCTTTACGCTTAATGAAATTATAATCTCACATAAAACAATTGTTGTATAATTTAAACTATTTTTTTATGCCTCCTCGATAATAAACAAATATATATTACTGCACAAAAGTAAAGAAAAATATATTAAATATTTTTAACAGTTCGCGTGTTTTTACCTTAGATTTATTATAATAATTAATTATTTTGGTGTAATTTAATACGTTTGTTCATTTTATGTAAATATATATCTTTCTCAACATACAAATGTGAAATTGATATTTCTCTATATTAACAATATAAATATGTGCTTAATAAGCATAAATTATATATACAATATGTATCATGTAGATTTACATTATGATAAATATGTGATCGTTTAATTTAATATGTAGGATTACAGATAATATAGATTCACTAATCTAATTAAGTAATTTATATTTTTAAAAATTATTTATTTTTATTTTTTTTATGGTGTTAAGTGATTATTTTTATGAACTTTTAAAAAAATTCGTTATACATTAATTTTAATTTCCATAAATTACGCTTTTTTCATATAGATAAAACAAAACCATATTATTTTTTGTGTTTATATATATTTTTTATTTAGAAATAAATATAACAAGTCATATTTATATAAAAACATTATGTGAAATACAGATTTCATAACTTATTTGATGTAAAGTTTGTTTCAGTAGATTTTTTATATTTTTCAAGTATGAAATTATTAATAAATAAAGACATAATTCTACATTAATGTATCAATTATTAACGGAACATTATCTATTTAAAAATTCTTGAATTATTATTTATAAATGACGGGATTAAACGTTTTTCAGATTAGTTTTTATCTTATGTAATTTTTGGAGTTAAAAACTTTTTAAAAAAATTATTTAAATATATATGAAATATATATTGACAAAAAAAAATATTCATTTTATCATCGAATTAAATAACTAAAGTATATTTTCTATAACATTATTATGTTATATACTTTGTACAAAATGACTCTATAAATATTTATTTCTTTTTTTCTGTATTTCTTATAAATATATATATAACATTACAAAAATAAAAGGTAATATAAAAAAAGTAGATAATCTTACAGACTATACTTTTATATAAAATAGTATAAATTATATCTAGTTAGATACAATAACCTTCAACAGTTATTTTTAAGAAGTAAATGATAAGCTTTTATATACCTTTTAAATATATACTTATTAAGTCATACGCTAAAAATTTGATGTTATAAATATATTATAAATCATATAATAAAGAATATATTTATGGGGTAACTAGTGACATGAGGACAAAGAAAATAAAATAAAATTGTATAACTTATTCTTATTTTTCCTTATTATTATACTGTTATAATAATTAATAAGGAAAAATTAATTAAATGAGTAATTCTTCACTTAATGTAGATAATTATCTTTTTTCTATATTCTCTACATTCTATATTCTATGTATATACCCTACTTGGAAATATTATGAAATCATATATATATATCATTTTTTTTAAAAAATTAAAAAAATGGTAATTTAATTAATTCACTCTTTTGAATAAATAATTTTCATATTTTGATTATTTATTACCGAATTCATTTTATATTATATTATGTAAAGTTACACTTTTATAAATAATATTAATATAATAATTTTTGTATATATTTTTAAGGTTACTTTTCTTTATCTCTGTCGTAAAAGAATTTATAGGCGAATACATTTAATATTGTTTTATGAAAGTATAATAAAAAAAGAAGTTAAATAAATAATAATAGTGCCCCTTATCATTAAAAGTATATTATATTATTATTAATTATATACCTTTTCAGTATATTGTATAATATAAATAATCTATATTATGGAACAACAAATTAAGTCACTGTTATTTATTAAAATTTTTACATTTAGCTTTTTATGTTGGATATGCCATTTTTACATATATATGGTATATTAATATTACTTCAGGAAATTTGTATTATTTATATTTTTTGTGTTGTGTTTTATTTAATGCTGTTTTTTAGAATGATATTATTTAATCGTATATATAATAATTATTGTTATTATTTTTTTTAGATGGCATTGAACAAACTTTTTGATATTAACTACAATCATCATAGAGAATTATATACAAGAAATTATCGTTCAATGGCAAATTATAAACAGTATAATCATTCAAGTATTACATGTATTAATGAACAGTTACCGAACGGAGTGAACAATAAAATTGATATAATTAGTAAAGAAAAATATGCTGAAAGAAACAAAAAACATTCAAATAGAACTTTATCAACTAGTGCAAAAAGTCATAGAAAAGATACAAAAAGCAAATCTTGTATATATGAAACAAAAAAATATTCCCGTTTAGAAAAAAAAATATTCAAAGAACTTGATTATGCAGATTTTCTTAAAAACAACAGGACAATTAGTGATAAAATTTATAAAAAAATAATACTTAAAAAATGCGGATTACGACTTGCTTTACCTTTATTACTATTTTTGGTGTTAGCAATATCATTTATATTAGATAAATTTTGTGGATATGGGCTTACATCTGCTTTGTATAATGTAATAATTTATTTTTCACCTGTTGAAAAAATAACTATTTTACCTAAGAAGATAATAAATATGTCTCCGGCCATAAAAGATTTATATGATTTTTTGAATAAACCATCTCTAAAATGGTTCACACAAGTTTTGGTAAAAAAGGAAGGAACTACAAATATATGGGAAAATCATTGTGTACCATATTTTTTGGGATTTCTAATATATTTTGTGCCTTTATTCATATTAGGTATCATACTTATATCAGCGGTTTTTTATTATCATAAAAAAGTTAAAAAGTTCGAAAAAATTAAGTTCAGGAAAAAGTAAAATGAATAATAAGTAATATTTTTTTATGTGTAATGAAATACTCAATATGAACATTTAACTGTAATATCTTGAATTGTATTCATAATATGAATACTCATAGTGAAATAAAGATTATAAGTGTAAATACATATACCTGTTCTAAAGAATACACACCAGTAAAAAAAAATCTTATTTTTTTTGTGAATTCTAATATATAATATTTTTTAGTTTGTAATTTAACGTATTGTTTCTTCCAAATTTAATATTTTGAATTATTGGATATATTTGTATATTTTCATATATTTGTATGAAAAATATGTTTTTGTGTGTTATAATTAATATTAAGTGGGACAATTTATATAATTTTATTTATTGCTTGTGTTAATTTATATTTTGACTATAAAAATACTTTTTTATATGTTTTCATTTTTCTTTAGTTTTAAATGAATATTTGTTGACATAATTTGAAAAATATTTGATTACAATTAATATAAAAAAATATATGTCTTGATTTATTTTTATTGACACGATGAAGATGTATTTTGTTTAATTGTAGCACATATATATATATTATAAAAGCAAACATAGCATTCACTATATAAAATAAGTTTTATGATTAATAAACTGTAAAAAATTTACATTGTAAATTCCCTTTCAACGGATTATTATTTTTTATTTTTTTGATATAAAAAATAAAATATAAATTTACAATATAATATCTTTATTAATTTTCAGGTACTTATAATAGTTCAATAACTTATTATTTCTAAATGTACACAATTAAATGAAAATGACTACTATTTAACATTTTATTATTTATCTTAATTGTAAAGTTAATTTCATATCTAAAAAATTAATTAAATATAAATTATATGTTAAATTTATAAATATACCATATATATTTTACAATTTTTACAATATTATAAGTTTAAATTAATGAATTAAATGTAATCAAATATTAACAAATAATACGCATAAATACTTTTTTTTTTTTAATATTATTAAAATTTTATATGCATTCATATCTATAGAAAAAGATAAATTATCATTAGGGGTAATAAAAAAGTATATATTATTTCTACTTTTATATAATAAACTGTGTTTTTTATTTATATTTCCTCATTTTCTTATGTCTAATAATATGTTATGTAAATAGTTAATATTATATTATAGAAGCATAAAAATATATGTAGATTATATTGAAAATTACTAATTAATTTGTATTGGTAACACTTCTTTTTTTAAATAACATAAAATTAAAAAAAAAATTATTTTTTTTTAAATAATACATATGTACATTTATTTTCTTTTTGGTTACATAGGTTTTAACTAAGTCTGTTAGAAAAATTTCCATATATTTTGGTAGATGTTTTAATTAAATAAGTGTAATGATTTATTATTAAGTATATGAAGAATTTGTAATCGTTAAAAAATAATAAAATGTTGTAAAATTACTATTGTAAATGTAAAAATATGTTAATTTCCTTTTATACTATAATAATGAGGGGAAAAAAAAGAATTATTTTAAATGCTTATATATTTGAAAATTATGACTAAAAACACAATGCATTAGTAAAAATAATAAATTCAGAAGTTAATTTTGCAAAAAACAATATTGAATCTACAAGTAAATGAAATAATAATAAAACGTTAATATAAATATATATATATAAGAGAGCATTTCATTTATGGTTTGCACATTATAGAAGTATAAAATTAAATATTATATAAGGATATTAATCTATTTATATGTTATTACTTAATTTAGTAAAAACACAAATAATATAGAAAAATATAAAATATTTTAAAAAAAATAGGAGCAAAAATATTTAGTTATCGTAAATGTTGCTCAAACAGAAAAATTGTATTTTTAATAAATTTTTAGCAGAATTATATGTTTTACTGTGCTTATATTTCGTAATTAATTTTGTAATATATTTACATATAATTATTATATTACATTTAAAAACTTAGTTTCTTTATATTTTACATGAAAATATTATCTATTAGAAAAAACGTTAGACGATAAATGTATGGAAACATATAAACTAGTTATATATAAGTCTTAATAAATTGCACTACGAATGCATTAATAATGTAAAATTATAAAAATATAGTAGTATTAGTATTTGTAGTATATTCAACATATTTTAGTTATTTAATTATTCAATTGTAGGAATAAAAGTTTTTAAAGAGAACAATAATAAAATATTATATATCAGATAATTACATTAATTATCTGTGCATATCATGTTTTCATAATTATCACTGTTATGTTTTTAGTACTTACGGAATATATATATTGGACTATAATATTTCTTTATTGGTAAATATATTTTCAATAAAGCATTTACTGTTTGTATATTTATGCCTATTTATTATATTGACCGTTTAAAATTTGTTCTTGACATAATGTATCTATAAAAAATATATAAAATATAAAAATATCCGTCTAAAGTTAAAAATAGAAAAATTACTAAATCATACATTTAAATAAATTACAGTGCTATACTTTCTTATTTGTTATGTAGAAATAGTAGACTATATATATTATTTTTATTTGTAAATTTATTTCATTTGTAGTATCCTTAATTTAATGTTAATAAAGTAATACCTTTGTAACAATTTTTTCATTAGGCAATTTTTTTTCTTTTACTTTACATTATTATATTAATACTACCAATAATTATATACATAATTTAAAAAAAATTATAAAACTAAGTACATAAATATAAAGAGTTCTAGTTTAAATATAGTGTCACAGTTTGATCTTATTTAAAAATTGTAATATTCAAAAATTTTTTATAAAAATAAAAAATCAATCATTATTTGCTTTTAGAATACATATATCTTTATATATAAAGTACTGTATATATTTAACATTTTAAAAAATATCATACAAAATAAAATATAGTTGTTTATTGGAATCTAATGCACTTGTTATAATTAACGCAATAAAAAATGTTTCTTTCATTAAATAATATTATTATTATAATAATGTTTTATTTAAAATAAGTATTTTTTCCAAAATACAATGTTTGAAAATTTTGAATTATTAATAGGATAATATCCTTAAATCAGTAATTATTATTTTAACATACAGAGAGATAAAATATATACATATTCTCTACATTCTGTAAATGAATTCAATATTTACATATAATAAGAAATCACATATATACTTGTTTATGCTGAAATTGATTAAAAAAAGTATATATTAATTAGTGCTATACATTAATTAAATTATAAATTTTAAACATTTATGAATATATTAGAATTACCACATTTTCATAAATGTTCTATTTTTCTAAATAATATTATGATAAAAATAATGTATTATATTTTTAAAGTTATATTATGTTTTATGTGGTAAAATTAATTATAGATATATACTTTTTATTATATATTTATGAATCACTAATAAATAAAATTTTTTAAATTAATATAGTATCTTTTGTCACTAGGCACATTTTATATTTTTATTTATTTTTTTTTATTTTGAATTAATAAAAATATTTAATATCTATATAATGGTTCACAAAATTAAGTTGCTCTTTTTTATAATAATTTTTACATTTATACTTTTAACATGGATATACCATTTTAACAGTGAACTGGTACAATTATATAATTTATAGATATTTACGTTATTTATATTTTTAATGTTTTATTTTTATTAATAATTTTACGTAGAGTGAATTTTTTATCTTTTATACAACAAATATATCTTTTTTATTTTAGTGTACGTTCAACAAATCTGTTGATAAAAACTATAATCGTAGTGAAAAATTAGAAACAAGATGTTATCGAATACTGGCAAAATATAAACAGCATAATGATTCAAATAATGTGTATTCAAAAGAAACGTTTACAAATAATGTAGGAAATAATCAAAAAGAAATATATAAAAATGAAATGTGCAGAAAACGAAAGAACATACAATCAAACAGAAGTATATTAAATAAGGAGCAATACTATACAGAAGTTATAGATTATAATAATGGAATATTTGATGGAAAACATTTCCATTTTCAAAAGAAATGGATAAAAAAAAAAAATTATGATACTTTTCTTGAAAAAAAAAGGAGAATTTGTAATATAGCTTTAAAAAAAATAAGATTTAGAAAATACAGATATGCGGCTTTTATGCTCTTTTTTTTTTTCCTTTTGGGAATAGGATTACCCATATCATATAAATTCGTGTCGTCTTCTGGAGTAGATACTAAGATTTTAGAATTCCTTAAAACAATACTAGATTTAAATGATAAAGGACATGCTTTTATATTATTATTTGCAGTAACTTTCATTATGTTATCAATCTTAATTATAATAGCTATTTATAAGATCTTAAGAAATAAAGAAAAATATCAAAAATTTAAGTTTATGACAGAGTGAAATAAACAATAAGATATTTGTATTTTTATATAAATTAATTATTAGTAAGAAGCATTATATGTAATATCTTTATTGTTGTGTACTTTATAGTCATACTTATGATTGATATAATTTTATAAATATACATATGTATAAGGCATTATTTTTATACGAACAATAATAAATTATGTTTTTCGCTTTTTTGTGGATTTGAATATTTTAGTGGTTTTCATTTTGTATTATAACTTATTGTTGCAGAATAATTAAATATTAATGCATAATATATATATTTGTGTGTAAAATTATACTGTTATTAAAATTGTATGTATTGAATCAAAATTAATATATAATTTAAAATTAATATAATTTTTTTGATTCTATATTAGAATTTATATTTTAATTGAAAAATACCTATATTCTATTTTTTACTTTCTTCAATTCTAAAATGATTATTGTTAGACGTAATAAGAATGATACATGCATGGTTGAATTTGTGTTAAAAATAAAAATGTCCTTTTTTGTATTTAATCAAACGAAGTGAATGTATTATGTTATATATATTTTACTCAAAAGAAAAAAGGTAATATTTATTATATAAAATAATTTTTATTAGAAAAATATTATAAAATATATTTATTACTTAACATTTTTAAAAAAATGTCTTTTTTTTTACAGTGTATGTGGGGAATTATAAATATATAATAAAATAATAGCATTTCTAAATAAAATTCTAAGTATGATATGTTATATAATACCTGATTCCGCAATAATATATCTTTTTCAGAACTACTTGTCTCTATGCGGTTATTTTATTCATCTATATATTTCAGCGAATTTACTTTTGTTCTTAATGAATACAACATAATTTTCCAAATGAGGTGGAGTAGTTTACAAAAAAATTACATATTAGTAAATACATTACTACTACAGTAGTAATTTTATATCCCAGTAAATTAGAGAGATTATGGAAGTTCATTCATTATTTTAATTGGAATAATTTATAGTGTTAGCAAAACAGAAAATAAGAAAAATGCTATACTAGTTATTAATGTAATTATTGGAAATTAATAAATAATTTCATGTCTTTTAACATGTGTAGTTTTTTTTCTAATGGTTGTGATTACCTAATTAATTTATTACATAAACCTGGATCTATTTATGTAAGGGTCTTACGTTCATTATTAACAAATTGTTAAAATGGTATACTTTGTCACTTAATCATAAGTATTTTATAAGTAACATGTTCAATTTTAATGTTTTGCATTTGCATAAAAGTATTATTGCCATTTTTCAAGATACATTTATATATATGACTGTTTTATAAACAATAACTTGTTTTATTACAGGTGAGAAGATATTATGTGTGAACTGTATAAGTGTAGATTTTTCGAAATTTTAAAACATATAGCTTATATAACAAATTATAAAAAAGGAAATCAATTTAAGTATTTTTTGTTTTATTGTAGAAGAGGAAAACGCACGTTTCACTATATGAATTATATTGAAAATATAAAATTTATTAAATTAAATAAAAATTTAATATTTAAATTAATATTTTTTATCTTTAATAAAGTATAGCTAGTATAAACATGGAAATAATATCTTGAAAATTGAAATTTATTATTGCTTTATATTTAACTTGTTTTATTATTATTCAATATAATTTTTTTATTAAATATAAAGAAGTTATAATGTCAAATATATGTGTACTTTATTGAGTTATATTATGCATATATATATATATATATAACAGCATAATTGTCTACTAGTATGTATAATTAATAAGAAGAAAATTTAAAGTGTTACTAGAAAGTTAGAGTATTTGTGTGTTTTTTTTTAATTTAGAAATAAAATAAATAATTCATACAAATAAATAGTTATTTTTTAAGAAAAATACTAATAAATATGATTACAACCACGAGTGTTACTATGAGGAAAAAGTTGTGTTTATATGAAAATATTTACCATGATTTTATAAAATATGCAATTATTTTTCATAAATTATTTAATAATATTACCATATAGGTTATTATAAAATTTTAATTGGTTTATGTTATGCTATATATTAAATTATTGACTGTGTAAAAAAGTAGCATACCACATATCCACGAAAACCTAAAAGAAACTAAATAAGTTATTTCACAAATGTCCGTCTGATAATGAATTTAACTGAAAAAAATATATATAGAATAATTTTAATTTTTTTAAGTATATTTTTTTTTTTTTTTTATTGTTTATGTTATTCCTTAAAAGAGAAACATTTTAAGAGAAAAAAATTGAGTTTTATATTAGATGATCTATATTAAATTATTAATTATATAATATTTTTGTATTTTATAATTTTTCTTTCTCCAAAATATATAGAAAAATAAATATGTTAATAGAGAATAATTTTGCTGTTATAGATATATTTATCAATATATATTATTATGTTCATTAATTTGTATTTTTAAAAACTGTTTTTAATATAATATATATGTAAATGAATTAACTAAAAATTATTTATTTGTTCAAATATTATTAGCAGTAAAATTACGAAATCATACATTTTACAAAATTACTATGTTATTTTTTTATTATTATGTACATTTAAAAACGTGTATATAATATTCAAATGGTAAATATATTTCGTTAGAAATATCTATTACTTTGTTTTATTGCATACACGAATTTTACACCAATTTTAATTTTAATCTCCATTTTTTTTTATTTTTCTTTAAATTTTATTAATATTTCTTAAGAAAGTATACTTTTTATTAAAAAAAAATATATAAAAAGGAAATTTTTTTAAATTTTCATTTAGAAGTAATGGAATGAATTAAACATAGTTATAAATTATAATTTATAAAATTTATTATACAAATATAAGAACTCTATTTTTTTTAAATGATTTTAAAATTCATATTTTTTTAGTACATAGGTATCATATGATATTGATATTTCTAATATAAATAAAACCGTAAAAATTACGATTTTTAAAATTATAATTATAAAATATTTGTAAAAATGTTTCTATTTTAGTTCATTATTACTATTATTATATTATGATATGTATTTTTTAAAATAATAAACTTTTGTTCCAAAATATAATGTTTATCTAAAAGTAATTATTAGTAAGGAAATATAATTATAATTAGCATTTATTCTCTTAATATACAGAAAATTGTATAATGTACATTTTATACATTGTATACTTTTTATAAAATGAATGTTTTCAATTATTGAGAACTCATATATTTTTTTTTAATTTATTTTGAAAAGGATTGGTATAATATTTATTTAGTTATTTTACTGCACTAAATAACAAAATTAAGTATTTTATATAATTATTAATACATTAAAATTATGTTATTAAATTAGTGTTTGCCTTTTGTGAATAATATTAAGGTTAAAATATGTTAATACAATTTTAGAGTTCCGTTACATTTTCCATGTTGTAATCTGTATTATACTTATTATATGCGTATTATTATTTTTTTATTAAAAAAAATATAGTGTCCCTTTTGAATGAAAATATATTTATTGTCAATAATTTGTTATTAGCAAGACCTAATACTATATTAAAAATATACAGTATGAAAGTGAAATATAAGCTACTATTATTTATTAAAATCGAGACATTTATCATTTTAACATGGATATATCTTTTTAATAGTGAAGTCGTATGACATATTTTAATTAAAGTTACCTTTGTTGTTCATTTTTGTGTTTTTTATATTTCTATTGATATTTCATATTACGATTTATTTATTTTTCTATATTTTGAATATTTCTTTTGTTATTTTAGAGTAACATTTGTAAATATTTGTATGAGAAGGACGTTATTGATGAAAAATTATGTACAAAAAATTATCGCTTACTAGCAAAGTATAAAAAGGAAAAGTGTTTAAATATCGCACATGAAAAAAAAGGTATTCGATATAATGGAGAATACGAAAAGAAACATATAAATAAGAATGAAAGAGTGTCCAAAGGAAAAATTAAACTGCCAAGAGAATGTACCTCAATTAATTCAGTAGGCTATAATCAAGTTGGGGAAAATAAATCTTCAGTAAACAATAAATTAAATAACTATTCTGGGAAAAGAACGTTAGACAAAATATATTATAAAAATGTACTTAGGTATTGTACAAATTCTGATTTTAAGTTTATAAAAAAATATATACAAAGAAAAGATAGTGAATTTTTTGTTTTATTTATTGTCCATTTAATAGTTGGAGTAATATATGCACTATTATTTGGTTTATTTAAGTATGCTAAGGCAGGTGAAAAGCAGATTATTAGAAATATTGTACCAATATATATATTATGGATTATTATTTTAGTAGGGTTTTTTTACATCTGCATAAAATCTATAAAATATGGAAAGTTATTACGTATAAAGAGTGATATGTATTATACGAAGCATCTTTCTTAAAGTAAAATAGTATTTTATAATTATAAAGAACTATAATATCTTAATTGATATGCAAAAATAACAAAAGTAATTATAATTTAATAGGTTTAATATGTAGACCTGTAGGTGAAAGTTTTTTTTTTATCAGGAACTGTAAAATGTTACATTTTTAATTTTTTGTAAATTTGAATGCTTTATTCTTATTCACATTTTATATTAAAATATCTTTTTATTTTACAACAATATTGAAATTTATATATATAATTCCGTATGTAACAAGAAAATGTTTTTGAAAAATATATATAACTTGATATATATATATATATAAAAGCTTATATAATTTTATTGTCATATGTATCAATTTATTTTTGTAAATATATAAAAAGACAGTATGGATTATTTCTTAACTTATTTTAGTAATAAATTTGTATTATCTAGAATACATAAAAAATTTATGAGTTTTTTTAATTAAGAATAAACGTGTCTTGCTATTAGTACGGAGAAACGAAGTGAATGTATGTAGTTGTATGGTTATATATATATATATATATGTATTCTTTTTTTATAATTTTTTTTATTTGTATATAAATAAAAAATATATTATGAGCTGAATAAATATTATTACAATACATTTTTTTTTTGCTTAAAATATAAATTTATTTTATAATAGCTAGGATTAAATTTAAAAAATAGAAAATCAATGAAACCTAATAAATAAGATCATAAATGTAACTTCATGTAATTTATGAAATAACTAATTTTAATTTTATTTTGATTAATTGTTATTTTACTATTATAATGTAATTTGTTTAATCAATAATATAATTTTCTTTGTAAGGCAAAAAAATATATATCATATTTATGGTGTTTAAATAGTATAATTGATAAGCTTTTTTTTGTTTATTTTAATAATTTTATTCAGAAAGATGCTTATTTTGAATTACAAATATAATTATGTTTACACATTTTACTTTACAGTTTTTGGTTAACAATAGGTTCAACTGTTTAATGTAATATGGAATATTATATATATTTTTTTTAATTGTTTTAGAAGGATATACCTTACTAATATTTATGTATAATAAAAAGAATAAATAATTAATAATTCAAATTGGTCATTTAATTTATGTTTGTTTTATATTTTCTTCGTATATTTATTGAATTATATGTTTTCTAAAAGGAGCATTAACTTAACTTTATTCATTTCTTTATTTTTTTTGTTTTTTTTTTTTTAATTTTTTATTTATCAAATGTAGGTAAATGTTCATACTATATAAATATGTTAAATAACTTTTTAATATAATAGATTAATAAAAATATAAATTAATATTAATAAAGTACTATAGTAAAATAAGAAAAATATTTTTGTAAAAAAATATTAGATGAGAATCGAAATTTCACTCATTTTCTTTATTCATTAGAATATATATTTTTGTGATTCTATTAGCTTTACTAGAATAGTTAAGAAGAATTAATAAACTTGTTAATGTCAATGTACAACGGTTAATTAGTGAAACAAAGGGAAAATAAAATTTTGTCTGAAAATGTATGCAGTATATTATCTTTTATTTTTAAACAATACAATGTGATAAAAAATGTTATATACACTATAGCTATATAACGTTAATCACATAATTGATTGGAAGGAGAATAATCAATTATTATAGAATTTATGTTCAGGATAAATGAGTATTATAAGTGATAATATATCTAGAAGAAAGAAAAATGTTAATATATATATATATACCTTTAATAATGAGATATACTTATGTTTTATACATTTAATCAAGGCAAAATTAACTATTTCAAAGCTTAGATATTAGATTAGTTCTATAAAAAATATAGAGTACATATTGATGTTATATAATTATTTGTAGACGTTTTTTAATTTTACACATTACTACATTCTTTCAATAAACTATAGGATTCTTATTTTTATCCTTTTATTATTATACTTATTTAATTTTGATTCAATTATGTTTTATAAAAATATATTTATATACTTATCATAAAATATATTGATGGCAAAAAAAGATTTCTATCTTTATTCTTGGCAAAATTAAACGCATAAAACTATAAATATTTCTATTAAATGTATAGGGATATAAAGAACATTTTAAAAAAAAATATGTATTCTGAAGGATTTTTGAAAGTTTGAATTAATTTAATTATTATAAATAAATTGTTTTTTTACAGTTTTGTAATTTATTTCATAATATAACTAATAAACAGATTAGTTACGAATTTTCATGTGTTAACCCCGTTTTTATGAGGAAAAAATTTAAATCATTAAAGTATGTATATTCAGTCTTACTATGAATAATATAAAAATAAAAATAAGGATAGTTATAATATGGTGTATAGGAAACAAAAACTTTGTAATAATTTTTATTGCAATATTTGTTTCAAAATTTTAGATAATTATGTACGGGTATCTTAAAACTTTAGATGACTTCAAATTAAAATATTAATACCATTTATATCTTGTTTTTAGAAATGATTATTTTATTTTTATTATAATTTTAAATGTAAAAAAGAAAATATATACATATATATATATATTATCACAATAGGATTACATTGTACATCTATGCACAAGAAAATTGTTTACAAGAAAATATGTATTTTAACAAATAATAGTTATATATAATACAAACAAAAAGAAAAATTAGAAAATAAAATAATGAAAATAATTAATTATCTTATTAAAATTCTAATTTTAACATTTTTAATTTTCCATACAGAATTGTCCACAGGTGTTCGTCTCATTTTATGTAGATCCCATGTATACATTTACAAGGAAAAATATACGAATTTTTTATACAATGGTTTAAACAGTACATTTTGAAATATATGAAGTAATTAGAAATAAAAAATATATTAATATTTCTCTACAATTTCCATCAAAATCTATGAAAATTCAAATTTATTGAATAAAAATTAGGTGCAAAAAGTTTGAATGTGTAATGTCTTATATTTATTTAATTAAATATTGTAAAAAAAAAAAAAAAATAGATTAACTTTTTAAATATATATTATTAAAACATGCTTAAAATATAAAATGAATGTTACGCACTTATAAATTATCTATAAAAAAATAATCCATTTTTTCATTTTTATTCTGTTTTAAAAATAAGATTTATTTTTTAAGATATTATTTTCTGTCATTATAAACTATAAATATATTTATATATCATAAAAAAGGTATTAACACTCTATATAATATATATATAAACCTTAGGAAAAATTATAACATATATATAAATATATGCATATATATATTTACATAATTTTATGAAAAGTTATATGTAATTTTACTACCTTAAAAGAAAATTTTTATATTTATATATATATAACACGTTCTTAGAACTGAACTATTTTGAAAAAACTAAGATAAAAAAAGAAGAATTTTAAATATATTATTTCTACATATATGTGATAATATTTAATTCATTATTTTATACTTTTAATGAACTAAAAAAAAAAAAAAATATATATATAGTACATTTTTAAATATTCACTATGAAATTAGCGGCGTAATTATGAATATTAATAAAACATTTAATGGCTTCAATTATTAATTTAGTTCTGATGACTTTGTAGTATTAATTTATCAAAAAATTATAAATAATACACATTTTATAGAGACATTATTTTTTGATATATTTATAAAATATGATATATGATTTTCAAAAAAAAGAAATAAGTATATATTATAATGTATGTTACAACATATATAGATTATAATATATTTCTCATAATTATTATTTTATAAAATATATATTAACAGTTATTTTTTAAGGTAAATAAAATTTGTTTTTATATGTCAAATAAATAATATGCGTTTACTTTGTTTAATTGAAATCTAAAAAATTTACATTTATTATCATTTTAAAGATAATTAGAATTTTTACCATAAGTTGAACCAATAAAATACTTGCATTCTACAAAAATATAAAAACATGAAGTACTATTTTTAGTTCGAATATAGATAAGGCATTATTCGTATACAATGATTTGTATTGTCCTTTTATATATTAATTTTAGTTCACAAAACTATATTTTTTATAAGATCCTATTGAAATAGGAATATTATATATATTAAACCATAATATGCAATTAAAGTGAAAAAATAATATAAAATAAAATTTTAAAAATATAATAACATTCATATTAATGAAAAAATGATTAATTTAACTTTTTTTTTCTTCTGTATTAAAAAGAAAAATTATACATACATGTATTATAAAATAATAACAGTTATAAGTATGTTTTATAAGAATGTATTCCGTAAAAATATTATATATATATTAGTTATTGTTGATAACTTCCTTACATAAAAATGTTTATTTCTAATTATTCATTTAATTCAGACATTAACTTAATTTTATTATATTTTTCATTATTTATTAAGAGCTTATATAACGCTATTAGAAGTATGACAGATAATATAACCATTAATATCCCAAATGATATTAAGAAAAAATATTCTTTTGCTCCTTTCAAGACATTTTCTACTGCTTTCCATGCGCCACACAAATTTAGTGCATCCTTAAGTTTATCTTCTGCAGTTTTCAAGTAGTCAAAATATTGTAATATTGGCAATCCAATTGCGAACAAGAAAAAAAGGAAAGTCATAAAAGCTCCATATCTGTATTTTCTGAATTTTATTTTTTTTAAATCTATATCACAAATTCTCCTTTTTTTTTCAAGTAAATCATCATAGTCATTTTTATTAATTAATTTTTTTTCAAAATGGAAGTATTTACCATCAAATATCCCATTATCATAATCTATAACTTCTGTATAGTACTGCGCCTTATTTAATAAACTTCTATTAGACTGTCTGTTTTTTCCTTTGTTAATCTCTCCATTGAATGGTTTATCCTCTTTAAGATCTAAATTATTTGAATCTTTATTCTTTTTATATTTTGCTAGTAAACGATAACTTCTTGTATTTAATCTTCTACATGGTGTCCAATTCTCAATCAACAATTTTTCATTAGTTCTCTAAAAAAATTATGTTAATATACGTTATTTCACACAATAAATAATCTAATAATAATAAAAATTATTAAAAAAAATAAAACATAAAAAATATAAAATTTACAGAAATCCATACATAACATTATCATACTGTATCACAACAAAAATGACATATCCAACTTAAAATCATAAACGCAGAAATTTTGAAAAATAAGGTGGTATAAATTTTTTGTTCCATTGTATAGTTTATTAATATACATATATATTCAGCAAGGGAAAAATTAATAACTATTTATTTTACTGCTTATTATGGGGGATGCTATATTTATTTTTAAAACAATTTGTTTTTATTACTTCATGAATATTTAATAAAATATATATAATTACTATGTATTTTACTGTATATACAAGGAATAAATCTTTAAAAATATTTAAAAAGTTTTTATCGTTAATGATATAAAAAAAAAAAAATAACTAACATTCATTAAAATAAAATAATATATGTTTATTTATAAATATTGAAATAATATTATGTAATTATTTACTCTAAATAACTGGTTAAATAATATATGTATTAATTTTTTTTCATAAAATACAAAAAAAAAAAAATAAATGATTTATTATTATACGAAAATATCCAGTTTACATGCTATGTAGAATGTTGAGAATATATATATTATATATTGCTCTTCATATTAAAAATATAATTACTAATTTTTAAAATGTTATCCTATAAAGCATACTAATTTTATAAAGATATTTTTTACAAAAAGATAATATTTATAAAATATATTAATAATTGTAATATATTAATAGATGAAAAAAATTTTTTTTGTGCATTTTGTTCTGTTATATATAGCAGTTACATTACTTATTGCGTAAACATGTGTATTTTTATATAGGATATAATATAATTTTGAAAAATTAAAATTTTAGCATATTATTTAATCTATAAAAATAATATATAATGTAAAGATGCATAATATTTAACTTTTTATTTTTCTGCTATGATTTTTAAAAATTATAATTCTAAATTAAGTTTAATTTATAATGCTATTTCTATAAGAAAAATACTCATATTCAATTAATTTATTTTTTTAAATTAATAATATATATTCAGAAGACATATGAATAGTAAGAATAATTTTAAATGTACTATTAATATTCTAATTAGAAATATTTTTAATTTTTATATGCTGATATGTTCATATGTACCTGCCTCATTTTCTGTATATCATATGTGGAAAGTTGCAAAGGAAAAAATATGGATACGTTATTTCACCTATTTAATGATTATATTTAAAGAGTATGTAAATGTAATAACTAAAACTTATATTCAAATTATAATTTTCATTTGAATCTATGAAAAATAATATTTAATATTTGAAAACTACTCAATAAAATGCTGTAGACAAAAACTTACAAATTATATTTATTTAATTAATCATTTAAAAAAATATTTACTTTTTA
This sequence comes from Plasmodium brasilianum, assembly GCF_023973825.1. Lineage (NCBI taxonomy): Eukaryota > Apicomplexa > Aconoidasida > Haemosporida > Plasmodiidae > Plasmodium > Plasmodium brasilianum. The sequence goes on from NC_090123.1 coordinate 2,151,708, forward strand.
AAAATAAATTATACTTATCCAAAAGAAAAAAAATGATAAGTATTTATATATTATCCACAAAAAGATAATTCTTTTTTTCACGTATTTTATTTTTTTTTTATTTATTATTAGATATAGATAATTACTAATGCTTAATACAAACAACATATATTTTTGCATATCTTTAAAATTTTAAGATATTACGCAATATATTTATGGAAAAACTAAAAGTACAATATATAAAGAAATAATTATCTGTTTATCATTGTATTATTTCAGAAAAAAATGACTTTTTAATAATATGTTAAATGAAAAATTTTATATTTATAGTTACATAATACAACTTCAGCAATATATCATTATGAAATAAACTGAACCAAAAAGAGAAAACAATTAAAACAAATTATTTTTTAATATATAACCGTATTTTATTTGTTAATTTAATCTTTAAAAGAATAAAATGTCTGTATTTCTTGTATTTATATGCTTACGTTATTATATATATTTAATTCGTTTATTAAAAATTTAATTTACAACACAATTAATATGAATAATTAAGTAGTTATTTATTTGAAATCTTAAATGTTTGTAAGGATATATAATTCATAATTCATATAAGAATTATAAATAATTAATAATTAATAAGAATAATTTATTAATATGCATTTATATATACTTATATCATATACAAAAGTAGGGATGTCCGTGAAAAAGGTATTTAAATTAATACACCTTATATCATGTTCCACATAGAGTACAACTTATAGAATATTAAATTTAATATATAACTAAAATATATATATATATATACATATCTATATAACAATGTATATTCACTTGTTTTCATTGAATACAAAACAAGATACGTTTATTTTTGATTCAGAACTAATAATATATTTTCTTAATAGACTAAACAAATTATCATTTTAGACAGTAATAAGACAAAAAAGAAAAAAAACAATTTTTTGTTAGAATATATATATTTTACTTTAATAATTATATATGTTGTGTGATGTCATATGCTAATTTAGCGCATATATATATATATATGTGTGTTTTTTAAATGGAACTATGCTTAAAAATATGTGTGTACGAATTGCTAATATTTAGTCAAGTTGAAACAATTTTTTATATTACAAATTAAAGGACATTAAAACGTTCAAATTCACGAAAAAACTAAGAATATATTGTTTCATTGCTGTGTGTCAAAAATGCCATATATATATTGGGATATATAGAGAATTTAAGAAATTATGATTATGTTTATTAAGAATAAAAATATTATATCTATTACTATATATTTGGAAAATCTTTAGGAATATATATATATTCCTTACTATGTATATTATCTTTTAGTGAACTTAATTTTTTTATATTTTTAACATATGATCGTAAAAAAACTTTAATATAAGTATGATACCTAATACAGTGAAAGAAAAGATATATATTATTAGACCAAATGATTGTCCTAGAAAAGAAATTTGGGCGTTAGTGGGATCTGCATCTAAGACCTTCATATCCATGGGAAACTATCTTTTAACTTTTCTAATGCGGTTGACAATATTCTCTTATCTAATTCTTCTATTTGAGTATTAGACCAATTAAAATTCAACAATCACATTTTCTTATATATGAAATGTGATGTTAACTCTATTGTGGATATTATTAATAAAAACAAGAACAATAATACAAGTAAAATAATTCTTAATCCGTATTTTTTAAGTATTATTTTTTTGTAAGTCTTGTTACTAATTGCCATATATTCCTTGAGAAAACCTAGATAATTAAATTATTTGAATATTTTTTTTTCCAAACATGAATATTTTTTTGTTTCAAATATATAAGAATTATATTACTTACCTTGTTTATTATATTGCGTATTCTTTGATGAATCTTCATTCGATGCTTTTATTTTACTTTTACATTTTTTCTCATTTTAAGTTGTATTTTTTTTTTTTTTTTTGTGTCTTACTTTTTCTTTTTCGCACGAACTGTTGTGGCATAAGCACACATATTAGTAGAATCGTATGTATTGGTTGTTTAATATGGAATAGAAATCATAATTACTTTTGGGTAAATCCCTTGGTGTAGATTTATATATTTTATATGGTTTTCTTCTAATTCCTATTTATATTCTAAAGATGAAGGATTTAGTAATGATATATATTAAATTCTGCGTATTCCTGTTTGATTTTCTAGTATGTGCCGCGTATAATTCTTTATAATTTTTCTTTTAGATTCTGTCTTTATATTTCTTTTCTTTTTTTTTGTATATATTTTAAAAAAAATAATTAAGAAGTTAGTACACCCTGTATGGAGATGAGTAAACTGCATAACATAGAATTTTAATATTTTTCTGGTTATAATATAATGACGTATAGGAAGCAATTTAGGAATGATGAGGTGTAAACTATTTTTAAAATAGGAAATTTATAATTAAGTGGAATTATTGAATAAAGATATTATTTATGTGGCAAAATAACTTTTAACTTTTGAGTATTTCATTTACTTTTAAATAATTTTTTTCTTTTATTTATAAAAATTTTTACTTATACTATGGGCATTAGGTTAATGGTACTGTGAAAATAAATAATTTATATAAGGCTTGAATAATTATTTTAGAATAGTTACAACGGTATACATTTTACAACAGAATAAAAATAATTGTTCAAACTAAAAGAGTAATTATAGTATAAATGTTTGACAATGAGCAATACATTAATATAACAAAAAATATAAATAATAATAATGATTTAATAGAATTTAATTTAAATGTAGTAATGCAATATTATAAATGTATATTTTTTAATCAAAAGTGCTTAATTTTTTGTTTGAGATCAAAAATATACAACTTAAGATAGTTTACTTTTATTATCTTATATAAGATAAATTAATCTTATACTTTTTTTAGCAATATTATACGTAATTTTACTATATGATTTTAGATTTAATTGCATTTAACAGCAGTTCAAAATTTTTAGTAATATAAGAAATAGTATTAAAAATAAAAATTTGAACATATAAAAATTTTTTTTCTTTATTCAAGCGATTAGAAATAGGATGATATAATTAAAAAAAAAAATGATAAATTAATAAAAAATAATAATTTTATATATTTTAAAATTGTTATAAAAAATTATACATACATAATTTAATGACACTCTAAAAATACTTTATGATCGAATTATTAGTTATTTTACATTATATAAGAAATTAACCTGTATTATGATAGAAAAATGGGTACTCTTAAATATATTAGAACTATCATATTTAGATTATTAACTAACAAAAAAAAAAAAAAAAAATGAGTAAGCTTTACGAATAATAAATAAATTATTATATAAAATTATATACATCATTTTTGCAATATAGTATTAAAATAAACAATTTTTTCTTTGATTATTTATTTATTATAAGATAATAAAAATTTCCTAAAATAATAAAAATGTATTACTCCTTAATAAATCATTTTGACCTTATAAAGGGATAAATAATAAATAATTTAAATTCTTCCATTATGCATTAATTAAAATTATTAAAATCATACATTACTAGGTTTATTTTTGCTGTACATTTATACATAATTGTATATAAGTATAGGTGAGTAAACAATTTTTTTTTTTTTATGTATTTGGGTGATCAATAAAGAAAGATCATATGAAACTGATATTTACTTTACAATATTATTGTATTACATATTTTAACCTTTCTCTTCCTCTTAATTATTTTGTTAAGCTTTTGCACAAGTTCTTTTTGCTCATATTCTTATCTTTATTTCTTTATAATATTTTTTGAATTATTCCTAGAATTTTAGTCAATTTAGGGCATTCTATCTTTTTAGGTGGTGATACTTAATACACATATGCCTCTTATTCCTTCGTTGTGCAGTATATCTTAAATGCTTACTATTATATATATATTTCAACATTTTTTATATTTCAAAGAATGACACTAGACTTAATATATATATTTATAAATGTTATTGTATGAAATTTTTTAAGAAATTCTTATTTTTAAATACTGTTCCTTTTACAATATAGTCGATATATTTAAAGCTATATAAATTATACATTTTAATAACTTCTTAATTATTAATTATGCCATATATATTTTTTTCTTTTTTGTGCCCTTTATGTGTCACTTTTCCTGTTTTTCTTCATTAATCTCACGTACAGATATGACACAATTTGCACGTTTGATTATTGTTATATTATAACTAATTTTCAGTTAAATCTTATTTTAATTTTAAACTGATAATCAATAATCACAGGATATATGTAATAGCCTATGTTTCGGATTGATATATGTGAGTTCTTATGTTCACGACCGAGTTCACTCTTTACATCTTTCAATATTGTCATGTTTCTTTCTCCGTAGTATTATAGGATGGAAGCAGAGTTCAAAATAAATAAAGGGATACGCACATACATATATGTATATATATATATATATACATTTATTTATTTGATTGAAAAGTATACTATGAAATGTTTCCAAAAAAATAATGTTACCAAAATGGTTGAGCCGAATTGTTTTAAAAAATTGCAATAAAAGGAAATCAAATGTTATTTTAATTTTTTAACACGCTAAAAATATATTTCCTATTATAAATAATATAAAAATGGAGTAATCTATAGAAGTAAATTATTATATGAAAATACATTTAAACACGATTTTTCGTTTTTCCTATATTGAGTAATAAAAATAAATCCTAAATTATTAAAGCATATTTATGTTGTATATATTTGCACGTATCATTTATTTCTATTGTAGCTACCGCGATACTAATCGAAATAAATTTTTTAAGAAAAAAATAAGAAAAGTTATAAAAAGTAATTCTTATTTTACTTTCCTTATACAAGATTGCATTTGAAACTATTAAAACTTTTTCCGTGCTATATGTTCTATGTACACAAAATAATTGCTCTACCGTAGCTTAATCATACTGACGTCTTTAGGAAAAATTAAATATATATTTTAATAGAAGGATACAATTACTGGTATGTTTGTAGACATATGCAATGGATGTATTGTTCTACTTATTTTTATAGTTGTATATAGGAGGATCCTAAATTAACATACATTTATGGTTTTATAATTTATCCATGGGAAACAATTTTCTAAGTTAGGAAAAATATATAAGAAATATATATATTTGTAATATATTATTATTATACACTTTTTGTATTGTCAAAATATAAGAGGGTTAATAATATTTTTTTTTCTTCTTTTATTCTTTCGTTTTTGCTTATTATTTTATATATGTTTTTTTTATGTGCCAATATGAGTTAAAATTCCTTTCTCTGAATATCTGAAGTTTAGACGATAAAATTGTTTTTATTGTAATTTCTAATGGAACTGAACCTAAAATTGTACTTACGTAAATATCAAGAAAGTATATATTACATATTTTTTTGGATACCTTGGATTAAATTTTAAATTATCATATTTGCTTTTTTTTTCGTTTTATTTGATACAAATAATTGTATTAAAATTTATAATTATGAACTTTTTTTAGTTTATTCTTATAGAGTTTCTATATACTACTCTAATATTTAATATATATTTCCAATAAAAAAATCTAGAAATACGTTTAACATGCCTTATGCGCTATGTACGTAATATTTGCATTATATATATAAAAACTGTGTTATACAGATGCAATGTTATTTAATCCAAAAGATTTGGTCAAATATGAATATATACTTATTTTGAAAAACCGAATAGTTTCAGTACTGATTATTATATAATATTTAATCATAATTTTATAAGTATATTTTTTTGTAAAAAAAAAAATAAAAAAAAAACAGTAGATTTTTATTTCACGAGTTACATCAATTTTTTTTACTAACGATACATTGTGCTAATTTAGGGGCTAAATTAATAGTTCCAAATAAATTTAATAAATTCAAATTTATTTTTACTTTAAATATAACTATAATATATCTCATATGTGTTATGCTTCAAGAACACATAATAAGAAGTCAGGGTACAATTTCATGAGTATAATTAAATAAAATAAAAATGCCTCACCAATATATGTTTTTTAATTTTGGAACATTAGAATCTTAAACTATTATTAGATAAGAATATTTTAGTTCTTTTTTTTATATATAAAACAAATATTATTGCAAGTTCAAATTAAATACATTAAAAAAAAATTAAATAAATACAAAAAAAGTATTTGACAAAAAGTTAGAAAAAATAAATTATTATAAAAGGACAAATAAAAAAATATATATAAAAAGTTAAAAATAAAAGTGTCTATATTTTATTTATGCTCCTCTTTTTATTCTTTGATCTTTATCATTTCTACTTAATAGAAATGTTTATATAATCCAATTTTGTTGGCTTCTTAATATCTTTGATATATATCAGTTGATATTTTGTAAATCATTTGATGAATGAAGCTCATCATCTATATTTACTACGTTAAATCTCCTCCTGTCAGAATGTCTATAAGTACGTTTTAAGAAGCGCCTTGGTCGTTTGCGTGTACATAAATCGGTAAAATCAAACCTATACCTTTGTTTCCTTTTTCTATGTCTACGTAAACGTGATCCGAAGGGAGTAAACTAATATATATATGAAAGTAAAAAACATGTATAATATGTTTATTTCATAGTTACAGCATTTTAAGAAAAATATGTTATAAATGGTAACTAATAATGTATGCATACAGAAAAAAATAATTTTGTATTTACTTTAAAAAAAAGGTAAAATATAAAAATAATTCCCATTACTAGAGTAACTCCAGTAGAAATACGGACAAAAATGTTGTTTAATATATTTGATTCATTAGCTGATCTTCTTTTCCTCACTCTTTCGCGTGCTAGTTTTAAATCAGCTTCTGTCCATTTAGTTCCAACCTTCACTTTGTACCTCCCAGTACCTTCTATTTGTGTAGCAAAATTTCCTTCAACTAATACATCCATATACTCGCAAAGTAGTTCTTCATATTTATTTATACTTTTAGATGGACACTGCAGTGTTCCTCTCTCGTCAAATTTCCATCTAATAGGACCAGCTGCGTCTTTCACAGGAGGTACAGCTTCTATTTTTACTCCGCTATCACCAAAATCCCCTCTTTTTCCTTTTGCATCAGGTTGACCTCTTCGTGATGCATCTACTTCTGCTTGATTTGACCTAGAATCTAAATTCGTACTACCTGGAGGGGATCCACTATCAGTCACTTTTGTTCCACCATATTCAGCTGTAGGAACACTTCTAGTTAACGTCACAGATGTTGCGAATAAACTACAATGTGGATGTCTCTTTATATCTGATGTAAGTCTTCCATTTTCTAGATTAAAGCATGTACCATAAGTAATTGAGCTCAAAATTTCTGGTTCTGATACCTTAGAATTTAATTTTTCCTCATCAAAATTCGCTGTAATTCTATTTAGTCCATCACAACTATCACTACCTTTAGAAAGAAATGCAGATAATAGTTCACTCGGATCAAACTCATCTTTACAACTTAAAAAATAATTGTCACATACTGATTTCCCATACGAACAACAAGGATCCTTCCAATTGTTATACATATCATTGATAGATTCAAGGTATTCTTTATATTTACCATTCTCACATTTATTACAAGTTTCACTAGTTTTAATAGTGTTATAGTTTTTAAAATAATCATACAAAGATTTCTCTTCTATTTTATAATACAATCCCTCAAAGGTATTAAAATCAAATCTATAAGAACAATCATTCTTGTTGTGAACATTGAAAAGATTACGTTGCAATTTATAAAATTTCTTAATAACATCGTCGATATCACTATTTGATGTGTGTTCATTAAACAATTTCCATATTTCTTGATATACCCAGTTTTTATAATGCGAACAGTAGTCCTTATATTTCGCTGATGTATGCTTTTTAAATACAAATTCTAAAAGTTTTGTGACTTTTTTACAAAGTTCAAAGGATTTTTCTTTGTAATCTTGTTTTATTGTTTTAAATTCATTACAGTATGTTTCATCTGTTGCATTTACCAATTCATCATTGAATTCTTTGTATATACTGTATGGATATAACTCTTCTAAAATTTTATCCTGAAAATTAAATTTATAAAAAGAATTTTGCAAATACTTAAGTACTTATTATATATAATAACATATATACTGTTAATCTATGTTAGAAATGGCATTTTAATAAATGAGTATGTATATTATTATTGCTATGAAAAATGAAAGTATCCATAAACTTCTTTTACCATTTCCATAATTTTTCATTATTTTTATGTATTTACTGTATGAAATAATTAAAACTGTATATATAATAATATTTAAATAAAAAGAATGACTACATATATACAATTGGTTCATTTCGAGCGTTTTATACTTTTCATTAGTAATTACATCTATTTACATATTTCTTAAAGAAATATGGCACTAATTCATTCTAAAAAATAAATTATAACTGTATTTATTTTATCATATAAATATGGATAATTAAAACAGAAATAACCTTAATGCTAATACAGTATAACAGTAAATAGTAAAAAAGAAGGAATCCATTTATAGCAAAACTTTATTCTGTATACTAATATGCATAAATATATATATATGTACGTACGTAATTAATTATTATTATCCTATTTTCTTTAATAGAACATATAATTTTTAATATAAAAAATTAAAAATTGTAATTCCGTGCAAATATTTATTTTCAAGCACTTTTGTACTTTTAAGTATTTGTATATATCTTAATATGGTATCTCTGTAAAATTACGAAATTTACTTTTTTGAAAATTTTGTTCCATAAATAAGCGTAATATCATTTCATTAATACTTTATCTTTTACCGTATTATATGCAATACTCTATAATATTATACGCGCATTACTATAGTTAACTAAGCGCATATTACAAAAATTATAAATATGTATATAAAAAGAAGAATATTTAAAAAAAAGAATAAATGAAATATAAACCAAAAAATTATTTTTAACATGATAAAAAATTTTACTTGGAATATATTTATTTTATTTTTAATGTCATTAATTTTTAGATACCCTATGTATATATAACTATAGTACAAATTATTCATTTCTATTAATAACCACAATAAATTGTAAGTCGATATATTTTTTTTTGATTCATTATTACAGTTCACATAGTGTATATTATGTTGTACATCAGTATGTGTATAAATAAAATAAACTAATCAGATTAAACATTTTTATTAAAAACTTTAAAATATTTATTCCCTTAAAAAAATGAATAAAAGCATTTTTATTTATCTCGCGTAAAAAAATTTTTTTTTTGAATATGACTAAAAGGGAATTAGCATAATTCAAATATAGAATAATATTAAATTTGGGAAATATATTTGCAACATTTATTTAATTTTTCATAGAAACCAAAAAAATATTTAAGAGGAACACTATTATGAGGCAGAATTTGTATGGATTATTTAATCCTTTTTATACATTTTCTTTTGTTTAATGATAAATAAACTAAAATATAATTTATTATATCAGTAAATTAAGAAAATATTAGAGAATGTCTTCTTATTTTTTTAAATATATATAATATATATATAGATAAAACATTCTGTGTTTTAAAAATAAAAACGTATAAAATATTGCAATTCGGGAATTAGTCGATTATTACCATGTTTTAATAAAATCATAACACATGAAAATTAAGAAAATAACATTACAAACTATATTGTATATATTAATATACATGGAAAGAAGATTTATTTTCTGTCAATTTTATGCATAAGAGAAAATAAATATTTTTTATGTTACATATTACATTTATATTTTATATAATTTCATTTTATTTTTTGTTTTTTTGCTTGCATAACTTGCTGGTTCGCATACTATGCCTTTGTTTTGCTACATAAATAAATTATTTTATTATGCTAATATTAATATAACTTGTTTAAGTGCAAAATAAAAATGCGAATAAAAGTATGTTTTCTTAATGAAGTTTCTTTAGAAAAAAAAATAAAACTTATAATAATACTTCCTTATACATTGAATAAAAAAAAATAATAGTATTGCATATATTTTCAAAAGGTATCATATGTTAATTTTTATTTATTTTGTTCTCATAATTTACTTATTATGTTATATACTTTTTTTGGTTAGAGGTATTAACAGCTGTAAGATTACCTTATTGTCACTCATGAGATTACACAGAATTACCTAATAATACAATAGTGGACATTGCATAATGTAAATAAAATGCTTTAATTATTTTTATTGAAATATATCTTCCTTAAATCCTTTTTTAAAAATTTTTTCTTATTATGTTAGATTATTTATTTTAGATTTCGATAATCTCCATATGTTAAATTCCATAAATTATATGCTTCATAATTTCTAATCATAGTCATCATACAATTACCATTAGATATATAAATTATTTTTATAATCCTGGCTTATTTTTGTTTATTACTTTAAATATGTTATGCTTCAATATATTAAGTATATCAAATGAACCAATTAATCCATTAATTTATTAATATTTAAGTTAAAAATTCTTCTCAGTCTTATTCCTGTTTTTGCTCTACTTTTTAGTTTAAAGTTAACTTGAAAGGACAATGATAACATTTTCTTTATTCTCGAATGTACGTAGTTATATACAGAATTTATTTTTAGAAAAATGTGCAAACAATTATTAATTACTTCACATTTTTTATGTTCTAAAGAATATAATATTATATGAAAAAAGTAATACATTCGAAAAATACCCAAATTTAATATTTTTTCCAAAAAATTTATTTCTGCTGATCTTATATAATATAGTATTACTTATTATCTATTTGTTTAAAAATAAAATATTTAAAAAGAAAAAGTATCCATTTTTGTTAGCTATTTTGTAAGTTCAGTTTAAATGTAAATATTGATATACTCTTGGGGTCACCAAATTATAATATTACTCAGCAGATAAAATAACAGATATATTTAGTGAAATATTAGATATACCATTAATAATATTGTTTTATATACATTTTCTTCGAACATTAATTTTAAAAAGTATAAAAAAAAAAAAAAATTAATTTATGAATTTATTAAATTAGAAAATACGTTTCATGTAACGTTTTCTTTAATTGAATGATTGTGTTAAAGGAGTATATTTTCCATATAATTCATTCATTTAAATTTACTGTTTCAAATTATATTATGTGGTATTATAATCTATATCAGTGTATACAATAATGTGTAAAAAAGACTTAAATACTTCATTTATTTGTTATATATTTACTAATTCAATAAATAGATATATAAAATTATATGCATATTCATTTGGTCAAATGAATGGATAATCGAATAAAACACCAATGTACCACAATTATATAACATCTATTAATAAATACTTTATATTCCTATATATCCTCTACTAAAGATATATTAATAAAATATATTATTTTACTTCACCTTTTCACCTATTGCGAAATTTTTAGTAGTTCGTTAGAGGTATAAGAAATATTATTTCAAAGTTTAATCGTAGTAATAACCTTTTGTAAATACGTAATAGATATGATGATAAAAAGACTAGTACTATTACATTATATATACTCATGAAACATATAAATTATCACAAAAGTGTTAAATTTATTAGTTTATTAACTTCTTATATTTTAGAATATCACTAATAATATATATAATGTATTTTACTTATTAATACCATACAGGGAATACAAAGCGCACAATGGACATCCATACATTTTTTGCGAAATATTTATTCACAAAAAAATATTAATTTAAAATACATATATATATATATATATATATGTTATTATCCTATATTTAAAATTCTATAGAATATTGGACAAGCAAATTGATAAACAATACAGGGGATATATTACATCATGCTTATTAACTAATTTTTTGTGTATGTACAGATGGAATGAAAAATTCTGTATGTAAGGATAAATACAAAAGTCAAAACACTTGAAGAATAATTAACTAATAGTCCATTAATCATTCTCATAATTAAAATTCTCTAATATGTTTATTTAAACGATGCTAATATATATACATTACACTCACTAGAAAGAGGTAAAGAAATAACTCTATCCAAAAATTAATTTAAAAAAAAATAAGGATACTCCTTATACAATAAAAAAACTAACACATATTATTAACAAAATAAGGCTTTTATTGTTGCTAATTCTATAATCATGGCAAATTGCATGAAATATTCAACATATTTAATGATACTATTAGTGAAGTATCAAAAGAGTAGCACAGTTCTTAGGAGTATATAAAAAATATGCTTTCCGGTATTTAAGCAAATATTAATTAATAATATTTAAATACATAGAAAATATATTTAAATTATTCAGTTTGTATATACCTATTATATAGCTTTTGCTTAAACGCTTTAATGTAAATACATATATATATATATATATGTCGTTCCTTAACTATTCTATCGTCTATGCAGTGAATAACTTAAATATATGTAGAACAAATATACAACTGATACAACAGTATATGAACATTAACACCTAATGTGTTACATATACATATTTAACAGAACATTTTAGACCAGTGAATAACTATAAAATAATTCTTTGAAAAGTACTGGAATTTCACTAGTGATGCGAATCCCTATAAATATATGTTCTACTTACGCCTTCTCTAATTAATATTAGAAATAAGAAAGGGAAATATTTTAAGTTTTTTTTATTTTAAAGCAAAACAGATAGTTATAAATAGAAAAATTATAGCTATCTCCATATAAACGATATACTGAATTATATAAAAATTGATTATTAAAGTGAATATTACATAATTTGTAAATATTTTACTATTTAACTTGTATAAATATGATTATAATATTTTGAAATGTAATATTATTTTTTATATAAATATTTTTAATTGTATATATTAAATATGTAAACGACATAATATGAAAAATAAGCAAAATTTATTAAAGTATATATATATATATCGCCAGAAAGTAAATTTTTAATTATATTTCAAATCTTTAATAATTTAAACTAAAAATTAAAGTACAGAATATATATTTATATTACAAGAAATATAAAATTATATAAAGACAATTTTTTAATAATAAGTGGAAAAAAATATAAAAAATTCATATATATTAGATAATTGTATTGGTGGCATACATTTTTTTACAACTGAATATATAAAATTATATTTTATTTCAGATTACTAAAATAAATTTATAGAATTAAATTTTTGAAATAAATAATTGTTTATCACTTTTTACTAGACTTAGATTAATTTACGAGATAGTTATATGTATATTAATTTAAAACAGTTGTATTCTCCAAGGAAGCAGAATAAAATATGAAAACAATATTACTAGTAATACAAATATATAATGGATTATCATATGAAATAATAAGAGACATAATTATTTTAGGCATTTTCGGATATCAAAATACAAAACAAAAATCAGAATTAAAGGAAAAAACGGAATTGTTATCATCATAGTAAAGAAAAACAAAATTGGAGATATTACTGGATGTTTTTTCTGATAGTTTATAATAGCATTAATTTTATCTTCATTAATAATACAATTACGTTTATTACTTGAGTTGATGTGGTCTAAAGATGAATCATTCCCTGAGTATAACTTTTTTAAAGATTTGTGTAGGTTTTTATTGTTCTGAATATTATTATAATGTTTTAATGTAGAAGATTTTTCTTTTATATTATTCTTAACGTTAGAAGCTCCATGTTTTTGAGGTTTTTTACGTGGCATAAAATAATTCAATTCTTCTTGATACGTATCATTGTATATTGATTCATTATCTTCTTCTTGAAAAAAGTTATTTTGCTTTAATGCATATGGTTTTTTTTCAAATGATGCAGTACTTTTTCCTTTTAAATCATATATTTTTTCTTTTAAACATTTATGTTTATCCTCCAGCGATGCTCTTATTTCACTGCTTAATAATCTGCTATATTTAATATTTAATATGTTATTTATGTTCAATTCCTTGTTCCGAGATTTATCGCAGATATTTGACTATAAGAATAAGTTCATATTGAATATTAAAAAAATGTATATTTATATATTATATGAATAAAATATTCCTCTCATGTAAAAACATAAAATAAAAAAGAAAAAGGAAAAAATTAAGTATAATAACTATGATACCTCGTCAGAATATTTGAATATCCATATTAGACAGGAAAAAATAAAGGCTCTAATAAAAATAATGATCATTTGTGTATTTTGTTTTATAATGGATATTTTAAAGTTGTAAAAGCTTATATAATATTTTAGTAGATATATTTAATATTTTTCAAAAAAAATAAGTAAATGAATAACTTAGAACTTGACTCAATTATTTTCTATTTTGCCGATATAACAATTCTTTATATTTGTTTTTAATATAAATATAAATGTAGTACATAATGAAGTACAATAAAAAAAGTTATAATTAATAAAAATATTTTCGTAAAAGCTATAATTAAAATACTATTAATTAATATTGTTCAAATAAATCAAATAAAAAAGGATTTAATGAGCACGTTACGGAAATAATTGTGTTAATATTATAATTTACCATACAAAATTTCATTTCGAAAAACAATTATATATTTATATACATAATATATATTGATAAAATATTGCTTTAATGAGGATATAATACGAGAAAAAATTCTAGAAATAAAATATGTATTAGAATATATTCAGAAAATATTTTCAAAAAAGTTATATTTAGATCTATTGTTAAAAAATATACTGTAATATATTTTTAGAAATTATCTACTATCTTGTAATTATTTTTGAAAATATTTTTTATAAAAATTATTAATTAAAAGATAGAAGGAATATATATAGCAGTAACAAAATTATAATATATTATACTTACATTTATATTATATATAGTATTATATTTTGATATAATTTGATATAGCATAATTATAAAATGTTTAGTTTATAAAAAATATTAATATTTTACATATACATAGTTATATTTTTATATTATATAAGATATATGAAAATTTTATTTATTATAATATCTTCAATCTTGCTGTAATATATGCGGATAATGTACATTTATATTTTAAATCAATAATTCCAGTAATATAGTTATAAAAATGTATATTAAAACAATAATATTTGAGAGGTTATTATACTTTATTTTATAAAAGTTTCAATAATAAATTATACATGATAAATTAAAAACAATAACAATTAAATTAAAATTTGATTATTAAAAGTATACATTTTAATTTTTAACATTTTACTAGTATTATTTGCGTACATTATTTTTTTTTATTTCAAGCTGTTTTTTTTTATGCACTAAAGTTATTTGTTTTCTTTTAATTAATATTATATTTATATTTTCATTTCGACGACTACATTCAAAAATATTGGTAAAGTGCCATATTGTTTAAATGTATTACAACAAAATCTTTGAATAGTGATTTTTTATTAGATAACATGAAAATTAACAGAAAAAAAAAAAAGAGTATAATGAAAGTGTTTTATTTTGGATTTCTATGAAGTATTTTATTTATTTATTATTATTTGTTTTTAGCTTTTGATATATGTTTACTACACAAAAGCTAATTGCAATAAATGTTACTTTTTCTACAAATGTTATTATTCCAAATATTTATTAAAACAATTTTAAGATAATCTTCTCTTTTATAAAGATTATATTTTACTTAATTTATGAATTTAATTACTTTTTTGATATGAAAAAAAAAAAATCTATAACTTAAATGACAGAATATTTTTATTAGTACTTATGAAAATTTGATGAATTTATTACTATCATAAAGGAAATATAAAATTAAATAATTGGAACATTAATCGAAAAATGAAGATTTTTATTTTAGTTAAAACTTCTATATTTCTTTTATATAGTTGATGATATACTAATTACTATAATGTCGTATAATAATATCCCTCAAGAAAGTTAGTTTAATATTCTTAGTTGCTTCATATTATATATATATATATATATATAATAATAATAATAATAATAATAATAGCATCATAATAAGTAAATAAGTACATTATATCGTAAATAATTAAAATATAATAGTTTATTGCTGTGTAATAAATCTTTAGGCAATATTAATAATGTACATAGAGGAATATATTCGTAAACTGATATTGTATTGTCAGAGGATGCCAAGTATTAAAACAATTCAGAAATAAAAGATATATTATTTTAAATGGATATTAGGATTCATGAAATGAGGACTATATATATGAATCAAAATTTGATAGAAAATAAGAATCTATGAATAATGATAATACAAGAATATCACCCAAACGTTTTATTAAGTAATTCAAATTAATTATATGCAATCCATTTTGCGGAGGTAGATTATTTCTTTGAAAAAATATTATATAGAGAATTTAGTCCTATATATAAAAAAAAAAGATGTACAAAATCTACCCAGAAAAAAGTTCTAAATCATTCATCATGCACTAGTACATCTTTGATATTCGTTTTATCTATATAAATTTTTTTTTTAATGGTATTTCTATTATCCATTTTATTAACTTAATTTGTATATATTATTTCGGCCTGTAACGATTCTAGGTTTATAACTGAAAATATGTTATTGTTATTTATGTAGCATAATGGACGTATACTTGGATTATCATCATCTATAATAATTATATCTACAGTTACTTATATCCTAATAAAATTATTAAAATATGTAATTGATAATTGAGGAAATGAATATAAAGTCTAGTTGTAATGAATACATCGATTAAGGAAAACATATTTCTCATATAACTACTAATATAATGCATTATTTTAATGATATTATTTTCGTAAAAAAATTCCGTTTTACATTAATATAAGTTATATTATGTATCACATATAATATACACATATGTATTTACACGGAAAAGTATAAAAATATATATTAAATATTTATTACAGTTCGTATAATTATATTTTTGTTTTAATAATATACTATATTCTTATAGGGTAATTTATGATTTTCAATTATTATATATATTAATATGTATTTTTTGTTTTATTTTAATACTAAATACGTATAGCTAAATATTCGTAACAAATGTGGGAGCTATTTTTGAGAAAATTATGTGTATGTAAATCTTTATGTAAATTTTTATCATAAAATATATGAACTCATTTAATTTGTTATACAAAATTGCAATTAATACAAATCCTCTTTGTTAATTAGACAATTTATGTTTATAATAACATTAAATTTTTTTTTATTTTATTATGGTTATAAATGACTATTTAAAGAATAACTTAGGTAGAAGTTTATTATAAAATAATTTTAATTTAAATGTGCATTGTTATTTTTCATTTAATAAAATTAAGGCTCTCTTTATTTTTTTTTTGTCAGCATGCATGTTTTATAGAAATAATAACAAATATTCTTTGGAAATAAATTATTATGAATGGTGTGTTTCAAATCTGATTGAATATAAAAATATTTTTAATGAATGTTTCTATTCTATGAATACTTTGAACTATAATAAAAAAATTTCTTAATAAAAAGATATTGTATTTTTTTGTTTATGTTAGTAATTAGAGAATTTTTTGTGAACGAATATTAATCAGGTGTTCGTGTATTTCATAGAAATGTTTTTTTTTTTTTGCTGTGTTATAAACAGTAAGTACTTTATAAAAGTAAATTATATAGATATAATGAAATTTAATTAATTATTAAACAATATGTAAATAAATTTTAGGGTAAATAAATTTTTTTCTCAATATTATTATATATAGATAATTATTGATATATTTGTAGTACTCTGAAATTTTTTTTTCTATACATTTTTTTACACCAGAATACGTAGGTTCTTAAATATGTACAAGAATATAAGAATTTTACATCAATGACTAGGAAATTTATTAGATATTTTTAATATATTTTTTAATAATTTAACATTTAGTAAAAGAAAATCTAAGTTATATATATGTTCAAGTTAATAAAAAAATAATTATGCTTTTATTAAAACTATAATCTGCATTATATTTTAATTAAAATATTAAAATATATTTTGAATAAAAAGCTTAATTATATAAGGATAGTATATATGATTTTTTGTTAAATTTATATTTGAGTATTTCACATGATATAACCGTAATTTTTTTAAAAGTACTATTATGTAAATTTAAATACTACCCAAACGTTAATATAAGAAGTTTTTTGTTTATTGTAGATATGTATATTTATAAATGTATTACTTACGATGTAAGATAGTTTATGTATTACTATTTTTCGCTTATATATATTTGAATCTAGATATTTTGGTATAACACGTAGATAAAGATGAATAAAAATGTACAACAACCTGATGAAAAAAATTTTATTAAGTTCTTTTATTTATCTTTATTTTATTATATTGTATTTCTTTTAAATATTTATGTTTAACTAAAAAAAAAAATTATTTCAAAAATTTAAGAATACTTTATTTCCAATAAATTATTTAATTTAAACTTAAAAAAAAAAAAATAATTTTCATAAATTGTTATAAAACAATAAAAAATTAGTCATTATTTTACGTTAAAATATTTATTTCTTCGTAGATTAGATAGAGTATAATTAATTTTATTTTTTTGTATATCTTATATACTATAAAATACTGTTTGAGATTAGGTTGTAACTAAATAATATGTTGTAATAGATATAACGTATAATGTTGTTTTTTCATTTATTACAACAGTTTTTTTAATTATATTATTAATATTTTTAATAATAACAATACGCTCTTCTAATATATAATGTTTATAAAATTCGACTTATTAATAGGATAACATCCTTAAAACTCATATTTATTGTTGTAATATCTAGAGAAATGTATTATATATACATTTTATCCTACTAAATATTCTATATAAGCTCAATAATTATAAATATTAACGGAACATATATTTTTCTTTTTAATTTATAGTGAAAAGGATTAAATAAAAAATTATTTAATCGATGTATCAAGTTGAATAATTAAATAATATAATCTGAATTATTGTGAATGTATTCAAGTTATTTTATATAAATGTACATTTATTTTTATTTTTAATAACTTTAACATAAAAATTTTGTAGAACAATGTTTTGATTATTTCTTTTTGTAAATATAATATTCATTATAGTTATACATATTTGATTAAGTATTCACATAGTATTAAAAAAAAGTTTTTTCAACAAATACAGCATACTTTATATTTGCAGATATATTATAATATTATTGTTTTTTTCTTTAATATATAAAATAAATAATAATAATGTATATCTTGGAACGAAAAATTAAGATAATAGTACTTATTAAAATTGTTATGTTTATCCTTTTAACAAGGATTTGTCATATTAAGAGTGATGTAGTATGATAATATTATTTAAGGATATTTGTATTATTTCTATTATTTGTATTTTATTTTTATTAGTACTTCTTTTAGTGTGAGATTATTCATTTGATCAATTGATAAATTTTTTTTTTGTTTTTTTAGAGTACGCACAACAAATCTTTGGATAATTTATACAATCATAGTAAAAAATTATGCTCAAGAAATTATCGTTCACTGGCACACACCATATAAACGCACGGATCAGATCTTTGTTGTGCGTACTCTAAAAAAACAAAAAAAAAATTTATCAATTGATCAAATGAATAATCTCACACTAAAAGAAGTACTAATAAAAATAAAATACAAATAATAGAAATAATACAAATATCCTTAAATAATATTATCATACTACATCACTCTTAATATGACAAATCCTTGTTAAAAGGATAAACATAACAATTTTAATAAGTACTATTATCTTAATTTTTCGTTCCAAGATATACATTATTATTATTTATTTTATATATTAAAGAAAAAAACAATAATATTATAATATATCTGCAAATATAAAGTATGCTGTATTTGTTGAAAAAACTTTTTTTTAATACTATGTGAATACTTAATCAAATATGTATAACTATAATGAATATTATATTTACAAAAAGAAATAATCAAAACATTGTTCTACAAAATTTTTATGTTAAAGTTATTAAAAATAAAAATAAATGTACATTTATATAAAATAACTTGAATACATTCACAATAATTCAGATTATATTATTTAATTATTCAACTTGATACATCGATTAAATAATTTTTTATTTAATCCTTTTCACTATAAATTAAAAAGAAAAATATATGTTCCGTTAATATTTATAATTATTGAGCTTATATAGAATATTTAGTAGGATAAAATGTATATATAATACATTTCTCTAGATATTACAACAATAAATATGAGTTTTAAGGATGTTATCCTATTAATAAGTCGAATTTTATAAACATTATATATTAGAAGAGCGTATTGTTATTATTAAAAATATTAATAATATAATTAAAAAAACTGTTGTAATAAATGAAAAAACAACATTATACGTTATATCTATTACAACATATTATTTAGTTACAACCTAATCTCAAACAGTATTTTATAGTATATAAGATATACAAAAAAATAAAATTAATTATACTCTATCTAATCTACGAAGAAATAAATATTTTAACGTAAAATAATGACTAATTTTTTATTGTTTTATAACAATTTATGAAAATTATTTTTTTTTTTTTAAGTTTAAATTAAATAATTTATTGGAAATAAAGTATTCTTAAATTTTTGAAATAATTTTTTTTTTTAGTTAAACATAAATATTTAAAAGAAATACAATATAATAAAATAAAGATAAATAAAAGAACTTAATAAAATTTTTTTCATCAGGTTGTTGTACATTTTTATTCATCTTTATCTACGTGTTATACCAAAATATCTAGATTCAAATATATATAAGCGAAAAATAGTAATACATAAACTATCTTACATCGTAAGTAATACATTTATAAATATACATATCTACAATAAACAAAAAACTTCTTATATTAACGTTTGGGTAGTATTTAAATTTACATAATAGTACTTTTAAAAAAATTACGGTTATATCATGTGAAATACTCAAATATAAATTTAACAAAAAATCATATATACTATCCTTATATAATTAAGCTTTTTATTCAAAATATATTTTAATATTTTAATTAAAATATAATGCAGATTATAGTTTTAATAAAAGCATAATTATTTTTTTATTAACTTGAACATATATATAACTTAGATTTTCTTTTACTAAATGTTAAATTATTAAAAAATATATTAAAAATATCTAATAAATTTCCTAGTCATTGATGTAAAATTCTTATATTCTTGTACATATTTAAGAACCTACGTATTCTGGTGTAAAAAAATGTATAGAAAAAAAAATTTCAGAGTACTACAAATATATCAATAATTATCTATATATAATAATATTGAGAAAAAAATTTATTTACCCTAAAATTTATTTACATATTGTTTAATAATTAATTAAATTTCATTATATCTATATAATTTACTTTTATAAAGTACTTACTGTTTATAACACAGCAAAAAAAAAAAAACATTTCTATGAAATACACGAACACCTGATTAATATTCGTTCACAAAAAATTCTCTAATTACTAACATAAACAAAAAAATACAATATCTTTTTATTAAGAAATTTTTTTATTATAGTTCAAAGTATTCATAGAATAGAAACATTCATTAAAAATATTTTTATATTCAATCAGATTTGAAACACACCATTCATAATAATTTATTTCCAAAGAATATTTGTTATTATTTCTATAAAACATGCATGCTGACAAAAAAAAAATAAAGAGAGCCTTAATTTTATTAAATGAAAAATAACAATGCACATTTAAATTAAAATTATTTTATAATAAACTTCTACCTAAGTTATTCTTTAAATAGTCATTTATAACCATAATAAAATAAAAAAAAATTTAATGTTATTATAAACATAAATTGTCTAATTAACAAAGAGGATTTGTATTAATTGCAATTTTGTATAACAAATTAAATGAGTTCATATATTTTATGATAAAAATTTACATAAAGATTTACATACACATAATTTTCTCAAAAATAGCTCCCACATTTGTTACGAATATTTAGCTATACGTATTTAGTATTAAAATAAAACAAAAAATACATATTAATATATATAATAATTGAAAATCATAAATTACCCTATAAGAATATAGTATATTATTAAAACAAAAATATAATTATACGAACTGTAATAAATATTTAATATATATTTTTATACTTTTCCGTGTAAATACATATGTGTATATTATATGTGATACATAATATAACTTATATTAATGTAAAACGGAATTTTTTTACGAAAATAATATCATTAAAATAATGCATTATATTAGTAGTTATATGAGAAATATGTTTTCCTTAATCGATGTATTCATTACAACTAGACTTTATATTCATTTCCTCAATTATCAATTACATATTTTAATAATTTTATTAGGATATAAGTAACTGTAGATATAATTATTATAGATGATGATAATCCAAGTATACGTCCATTATGCTACATAAATAACAATAACATATTTTCAGTTATAAACCTAGAATCGTTACAGGCCGAAATAATATATACAAATTAAGTTAATAAAATGGATAATAGAAATACCATTAAAAAAAAAATTTATATAGATAAAACGAATATCAAAGATGTACTAGTGCATGATGAATGATTTAGAACTTTTTTCTGGGTAGATTTTGTACATCTTTTTTTTTTATATATAGGACTAAATTCTCTATATAATATTTTTTCAAAGAAATAATCTACCTCCGCAAAATGGATTGCATATAATTAATTTGAATTACTTAATAAAACGTTTGGGTGATATTCTTGTATTATCATTATTCATAGATTCTTATTTTCTATCAAATTTTGATTCATATTTATAGTCCTCATTTCATGAATCATAATATCCATTTAAAATAATATATCTTTTATTTCTGAATTGTTTTAATTATTGGCATCTCTGACAAACATATCAGTTTACGAATAAATTCCTCTATGTACATTATTGAAATATTGCCTAAAGATTATCTTACACAGCAATAACTATTATATTTCTAATTATTTAGATATAATGATATTATTTACTTATTATGATGCTATTATTATTATCTATAATATGTATATATATATAAATATATACTTAATATGAAGCACTAATGAATATTAAACTAACTTTCTTGAGTGATATTATTATACCACATTATAGTAATTAGTATATCATCAACTATATAAAAGAAATATAGAAGTTTTAACTAAAATAAAAATCTTCATTTTTCGATTAATGTTGCAATTATTTAATTTTATATTTCCTTTATGATAGTAATAAATTCATCAAATTTTCATAAGTAATAATAAAAATACTCTGTCATTTAAGTTATAGATTTTTTTTTTTTTTTCATATCAAAAAAGTAATTAAATTCAGAAATTAAGTACAAATATAATCTTTATAAAGGAAAAGATTATCTTAAAATTGTTTTAATAAATATTTGAAATAATATTATTTGTAGAAAAAGTAACATTTATTGCAATTAGCTTTTGAGTAGTAAACATATATCAAAAGCTAAAAACAAATAATAATAAATAAATAAAATACTTCATATAAATCCAAAATAAAACACTTTCATTATTACTCTTTTTTTTTTTTTTCAGCTAATTTTATCTTATCTAATAAAAAATCATTGTTCAAAGATTTTGCTGTAATACATTTAAACAATATGGCACTTTACCAATATTTTTGAATGTAGTCTTCGAAATGAAAAAATAAATATAATATTAATTAAAAGAAAACAAATAACTTTAGTGCATAAAAAAAAACAGCTTGAAATAAAAAAAAATAATGTACGCAAATAATACTAGTAAAATGTTAAAAATTAAAATGTATACTTTTAATAATCAAATTTTAATTTAATTGTTATCGTTTTTAATTTATCATATATAATTTATTATTGAAACTTTTATAAAATAAAGTATAATAACCTCTCAAATATTATTGTTTTAATATACATTTTTATAACTATATTACTGGAATTATTGATTTAAAATATAAATGTACATTATCCGCATATATTACATCAAGATTGAAGATATTATAATAAATAAAATTTTCATATATCTTATATAATATGAAAATATAACTATGTATATGTAAAATAATAATATTTTTTATAAACTAAACATTTAATAATTATGCTATATCAAATTATATCAAAATATAATACTATATATAATATAAATGTATGTATAATATAATATAATTTTGTTACTGCTTTATATATTCCTTCTCTCTTTTAATTAATAATTTTTATAAAAAATATTTTCAAAAATAATTACAAGATAGTAGATAATTTCTAAAAAAATATTACAGTATATATTTTAACAATACTTCTAAATATAACTGTTCTAAGAATATTTTCTGAATATATTCTAATACATATTTTATTTCTAGAATTTTTTTGTTGTATTATATCCTCATTAAAGCAATATTTTATCAATATATATTATGTATATAAATATATAATTTTTTTTCGAAATGAAATTTTGTATGGTGAATTATAATATTAACACAATTATTTCCGTAACGTGCTCATTAAATAGTTTTTTATTTGTTTTATTTGAATAATATTAATTAATAGTATTTTAATTATAGCTTTTACGAAAATATTTTTTTTAATTATAACTTTTTTATTGTACTTCATTAAATACTACATTTATATTTATTTTAAAAAAAATTTAAAGAATTGTTGTATAGACAATATATAAAATAATTGAGTCAAGTTCTAAGTTATTCATGTACTTATTTTTTTTGAAAAATATTAAATATATCTACTAAAATATTATATAAGCTTTTACAACTTTAAAAATATCTATTATATAACAAAATACACAAATGATCATTTTTTTTATT